>NC_051176.1:27241992-27317837 GCF_013339695.2 Rhipicephalus sanguineus | reverse complement strand
GCTTGAACGGAGGCTCTCTGCATCGAGGTAGACGAAGCGCGATAATTTTTTCCCCTTTTCTCTCTTTTTTCTTCTTCCACGAGAGGAGCGGACGGCTCACTTGTGCGAAGTGGCGTAAGTTGCTCGGAATGCGAGGTGAGATGAGTTATTCTGCTGCGTACCGAAAGATAAGAGTGCTAGATAAAGGGAGCTTGTGAGGCCCCACAATAGCTGGCAGCACTTGCCAAGAGAATCGCGCATGGTTTCAATCGCCAGCATTGCTCGAGTGTACGCGCTTTAGCGACCGTTTGGGACGGGTCGTCCGAAAGCGCGTATGCGACAGCCACGTTAAATGGATTGGAGCTGCTAATATTGCTGGAATGCAGAGCGGAGTTTGTTTGACGGCGTATTTTGTTTGCGCGGCCTGTGTTGCCTGTTTGCAGCTCAATGACCGGCCCATCCAGCTGCTGAAGACGGAAGATCCGGAGGGAATCGATAGCAATAACTCTTTGGCTGTACCAGTGCTGAGTCTGAACGTGCAGAACGGAGTAGTGGGCGATGACGTCTGCAACAACAGTCAGGACCCGCCCTGCCGCAACAATGGAACGTGCGAGGACATCTGGAATGCCTACGAGTGAGTCCTATGCAGTTAAACCTTTGCGTGCGTAAGGTGTCGCGCTGCTAAGCTCAAGAGCGCGGGTTTGGCTCCCGGCCACGGCGGCCGCCTTTCGATGGGGGCGAAATGCAAAGAACCCCAGGTGGTAAAATTCATCCATAGTCACACACTGCGGCGGGCTCATATCGTGGTTTTGGCACGAAAATCCTCACACCAGCAATTATTATTCCTTCTTGGAGAGCCATTGGATTTTAAGTTCGGATACATGTAAACACACGTTTAGCTCTGCGCCATTCTGTGATGGATTGTTATGGCTTAGACTGCAGGTGAGTGTGACGCGGACGCGTATGTGATTGGATGATTCCATACCTATAGTACTTTTTATCGGCTGCGTCGAAATGCTGCGCAGTCACGTATGTGTCGGTGCGTAATTTCAGCGGGTGAATTCATGGCTTAGGAATGACGCCGGTAATTGGGACTGCTCGTCCACACTACAAAAGAGAGGGAGGGGGGCATCGCCTCCTCCCTCTTTTGGACAAATACGCTCGGATGATAAACCCGTTGCAGTTTCATAGAATCATGAAAGTTTGTCAAACTTGAAAAGTACATAAAATCCTGCAATCCCAACGATAGGAGAAACAGCGCGAAACACGGGACAGTGAATGAGACTGTCCCGTGTTTTGCGCTGTTTTCTCGTATCGTTGAAAATGCACCAACCGGCCCAAATAAGCACTCTAGTACTGCAATCCCACCATGTCAATGTATCCAAGTTTGTGAGATCGGATGTGGGCGTGCGCATCGAACAATTGAGAAGATGGAGTGATGATAATGCGCTCTGCGGACACGCTGCGAGTCCAAGAGCCTTCATGTGCACGCAAAACCGTGCGGTGACCCTTACCGCGCATTACGGGAGCGGAGAGTTCGTTGACATGAATCACGTATTCATCTCGGTCGCTGCGAGTTTTATCACTGACGCCGCTGACGAGAGATATCGTGGGTCGTCGCAATCGTTTACATTGTGCAGATATACGCCGCCGCCCGTGTTCACTGACGCGGGCGTCCGCAGGTCGCGGGATCGAATCCCGGCCGCGGCGGCCACATTTTCGATGGAGGCAAAATTGCTCGAGGCCCGTGTACTTAGATTTAGGTGCACGCTAACGAACCTAGTGGTCTAAAATTTCGGAGACCTACACTACGGCGTCTGTAATAGTCATATCGTGGTTTTGGGACGTTAAAACCCAACCATTACATCGAGCTGCGCTCGCCAATGATTTATTCCAACGTCGTTGGATTACGACCGCAGTCATGTTAGGTAGCCTTGCTCAGTCTCGCCTATTATTACAAATAGGAAGTAGATTTCACGAGGCCGAGGAAAGCAAAGAAATTATTTCAATGATCCGGTGGATGAAGAAAGAACTTTCGAAATGTATTTATTTTACTTATCGAATAAATTCGTCGCTGTGCCCTCTGCGGTGGTTACGGTGCTCGGCTGCTGACCCGATAGTCGCGGGTTCGATCCACAAATTATTATTATTGTCATCATCGCTGTACTCCGCATTTCGCGCGTAGTCATCAAGAGGTATAAAAACTTGGAGGACGCTTGACCTTCGCCTTCAAGAGTAGAACGCGATAGCGTATAATCGGGCCCTGCGCGCATTGCCTGCCTAGCTTCGATTCTTGGTGCATGCCCCAACCGTGCCGCAAGTAAACGATCGTCTGTGCGCGTAATACTGGCCGTTTCAAACTATCCTAGAATGCCTACTGCAAGTACAGTTGTTAAGTGCCCACTACGCCATAATTCCTCCTTTTCCGAATCAGCGAAGGGCACCACGCGAACCTACGAAGTTGCTCACTCTGTTGATGTTTTTGCTGCTGCTGACGATGATTAAATATGTCTGAGCGCTTTGTAACGGGGGGCCTTTAAAACATCCACTCGTTGCGCAATTCACACGCTTTGACGCTACGCTTTGCCACGCAATATTACATGTGTTAAGGAGACTCCTCCCACTACATGGCATTCGTATAGTGTTTTCTCCGAAGCAATTTCAAAGCGATGGCGTGGCTCTGTGGTAGAACACCTACTTGCCGCGCAGGCGGCCTGGGTTCGAGTCTCACTCTAACCGAATATTTTATTTTTTATTAGCATCTTTCTCGATTTTTCGCTCACAACCAACGACGCCGACACCGGAATTTCTGCGAAACAAGCTCTTTAACGCGTTAATTCGCCACCGATGGCGGCGCTGCGAACGGCGCTCTGGTGACGCAAATGGGGGAACAGCGGTTAAACGAACTATTCTTACGAACTCTTTTTAAATCCCCCGCGGAAGCGCCATTGAACCCATTGTTAACTCACTTCAGTTTAAGGAAATTAAGTGCACAGCGCATTTAAGTTCTACGCACATTTTCTGTGACACCATACAATGCCTCTCCGGTCATTTTGACCACTTCAACAAGTACAGTCGCACTTTTAGAGCGCTGCACAGTGATTCCACTCCTGCGCCAACTGCGCCAAGTTGAACTTGCGGCGCCATCCTGATAAAATTTATTTAATTTGCGCCAAACTGTGCCATAGTCACGGGTTTGACGGTGCCCATCACCGGCAATCGCACCGCGTCAAAACGTGTGCAGCTCTGTCTTGGAGCCACCAAAGTCACAGCCACGGGCCAAGGATTGTTTCACGGACGAAATAACAGCGCTCACGCGTGCGTTGCGATTCAATCACGACATCGTGCTCGGTGTCGACGCAGCTTCGGTTGTGCAAGTCGACTCGACGGCAAAACGCACTCTCCGCAGAGGCTCATGACTTCTAGGCCAATCGGTGGCGATCAGATGTCGCGGCGATTCATCGGCTGACATCGTCTGTTCCAGAAACGCTGCTGCAGTAGCTCGTGTCAAGCGCCGCATGGTATGTAATTAAGGCAATATTAATAATCAATGAAAAGCATCAATACAGTCGACTGAGAAGAGGCTGGCTTTCGCCTGCGTAGAAATGCACGAGGGACCGTGCAAGTTTTTCGCGTTGAGGCATGCACGTCGGCAAGGGGGTGCGAATGCGCACTTTCCAAGCCCACGGATCGAGGCACGGTTGCCTAACGCGGCGTTTGTCTGCCACTTCTGCTCATTTAAAGTGCTATATTTTATTGTCATGAAGATTATACATTTATGACCCAAGTCCTGTACAAATTTGATGGCTGTGTGTTATTTCATAATACACACTTTTATTGCTCCAGTAATCTGTTTGTGCTTGCGACGAAAAAAAAAATAGCAGAGGAAGTTATTTCGCAACACCCAGTTGCATGACGCTCTTATTATTGAACAATCGAGTGAAATAATGAATGTTAGACGTTCTTAAACTGCGCGAAATGGCCAGGACACAAGCAAGAAACACAGAGAACAACACGAGCGCAGAACTGCCAACTGTTTAATTTCTGGAAAGCAAGGGACATATATTTCAACCAGGAACCCGTACACGTGACCAGTCTGTGAATCTCGCATGTGCCGACAAAATACGAACATTGCTGGATGAGAGCAGCCCAAGATAGCGGCCGGCCGAGCACGGCAAAACGGGGGACCAATCTCTCTAAGCTTTGCGCTTGTGAAGGGAACAAAAAGCCAACTGTCATTTAACATATAACCCGAACAAAGGTGAAAGAATGAGGACATAGCATGGCTTGATGTAAACAAAAGATTGATCGCTCAACAAAATGAATATGCAATAAAACCACATGAAAACTTTTTAAAAATATGGCACAATGACAATCAACAGAAGTAAAGGTGAAGACGACGGAATTAAAAGTGACAAAGTAAAACAGTAAGACCCCTCGTGGAAAACTGGCGGTCGCCCGCAGTTTTTGCATAAAACCAAGAAACAAACAGTGCAACAAAAGGCATAAAAAACGCGAAAAAAATGCTTTCACAGAGCGCGCTCTAGGAAAAGCAGCTTCTTCGGGCAATAACGAAAGAGACGGCACTTGTCACCATCTTGAAAGGACCAAGTTCTTGTTTAAATCGAGAGACCAGACCGAAAGGGAGATTGTCGAAGCTTATCATAAAAACTATCATACCAGAAATTAAACAGTTGGCAGTTCTGCGCTCGTGTTGTTCTCTGTGTTTTCTTGCTTGTGTCCTGGTCATTTCGCGCAGTTTCAATGAACCAACCAGAACGTATTGCTGAAATAATGAGTGCTCTAGAGAGCGTTCTCTCCTTGAGATTTGCAACGAATTGAGATATTTATGTAGCTCATCACAATAGTTCATTATAATTATTCAAGTGTCTGAATGTAAATGCAACTTGATTTTCCAATGCACTCCAGAATATGAAATTAGCTGTTTCAGGGTCAATATGCAAAATCATCTGCGCGAAAGTGCTCCAAAATGGAAATTTTTGCTGCTCCAGAAATTGCTCCAGATCAGAAGCCCCCGGTATAGCATCACTGAGCGCAGCTCTTGGCGCCCGTTTCTGCTTTGAGCGGCGTCGCCGTTAGCGTCGGCTGGCGTAGGCGTAACCGACAGAGCGAGTGAGAGACTGCCCCAAGGAGTTTTCCACCATGAGAGCCAGCGAGACGCTCTGTTAGCGGCTGCAATGCCTCGTGCCCAGAGTGTCGGAACAGAACGAAAACCGAAAACGAAAAACGAAAAAAACGATATTTTTGACCGGAACGAAAACGTAACCGAAACGTTATTTATTATTTCGTTCCGGAGTGAAACCGAAATTTTTTCAATCGTTTTTCGGTTCACGAGAAAATTTCGCAATCCGGAACAACTGAGCTAATGCAATGTGAGCATATCTCAGGGTATAGTATTAGCGCGTACCTCAGACAGGAAATCCAAAGCAAAGATATGTTGAAATTGTGCGAAAAACGAGAACAGTGGCAACCAGAGATGTTTATATTAACGCAAGTGGACTTTTGCGCGCCTGTCAAGCAGCCCAAAGTGGAGAGGGCATTGTCGGCGCTGAAGTTTGTTACAGCGAAAGCTGTTATGAGATCACAACAGCCGATTTTGGCTCCATAATTGTCCGCAGCCGCCGGTGTACGTGACCGCTATCGCGTGGTATAAGAAAAAATAAATGAGAAACAAATTTCTAGGATCCGCGCCCTCTGCGTGGCAGTCGGGTCTTCCACCACAGTGTCACGCTGGTGCTTATAACTCCATCGCAAAAATACTCTACACAGGCGTCATGTCGGGCAAGGAATCGTGTTAACATATGTAATATAGCGTGGCACAAGAGTAAAATAACAACCAGTCATCACACAATGCTAATAGCGCAAAGAGTGTGTGGTTTAATGCTTCCCACCAGTGTTGCGGAGTTCCCACTCCGGAATTGGAATGACTGCGGAATCTTCAACTTTTTGGCGACCCCGCAATGGAATGGGTACAACGCCCGGAAGAATGGAATGGGAATGGAATTACGTCTTTCTCCGAAAATAGAGGACGTTTTCGTCTACGTGCTGTTTTTCAAGCTTCAAACGTTAGTAAGTCAGAGCCTCGCAAGTTAACACTAAAGCAGTATTATTAAAATGGCTTAGCTGATTACAAGCACGGTACATTTATAAGCAACGCGCCTAGCTACTACAAACGGAGGCATAAGTTAGTGTACCAACAAATGCATTATTCCAGCAGATACCGAAGGGAGAAACAAATTACCCTTGCGCGTTGGTTCCCATTGATACCCCCAACCGAAAGTGGCGAATACTTTATGCACAGCCTGATCTTTATCTCACGAGCAGTTTAGTACCTGACACACGTAAATAACCTTTGCGACAAGGAAGACATTTCATACCTGCGCACAGGCGAACACAGAAAGTTCTCCTCACCCCTTCCATGCTTGCGAGGCGCGCTTGACAAGCGTGAGTGCTGACGGGCAGTGCGGCCCAGTGTTCCGTATTCGATGCAAAGGCGCTTTTGTCAGCATAAATACGCTATGTCGTCATTTTAGCATTAACAGATTTAAGCTTAAACAATATTGAAACACCACCATTCGTTCAAACAAGTTGACCACGCAAATACTATCGGTAGCGGGAGAACTACCCCTATGAGAATTAGTAGGGTGATTGTACTGCACGAGATATGTCACCAAGCTACTATTCCTCGACCTTGGCAACGTGCTTTGCGTACTTTTGCAGTTCTTAATGCATTTGATGACATCAGCTTTATTGGGCGTTCATTCTTGACTCGATAAAACTATCAAGATGCCTTTCCTACGTTGAGGAATTACAGGAATGGAATTGAACTGCCCGGCCATTCCCGGAGTGGGAATAAGCTGTTTTCTCATTCCGAGGAATTGAAAGGAATGGAATTGCGGCAAGTTCTAATTCCCCGCAACGGAACTGAAATGGAACGAAGGCGCCCATTCCGCAACACTGCTTCCCACCCACTGCAAAGTGCTCAGCCATAATTCTTCATTATCTGCCACAGCAGTAAGTGCAGATAATGCCTTACAGATATGTAGCGGGTACCACGATTCTCCGAAGAATGACGAAAATGGCATAGTGGGAACATCGCTACTTCAGAGAAAATGCGACGATTTATGACGTAGTGGGTACGTTGCATGTTTACTTGTATTAGTTGCCCCAAGAGATAACAACGGGATCTACAAAGTCCGCTCTTCTAGCTTTTGCTATGACTTGCTGCGTGTTTCACGCAGGCTTGGCGATCTTTTTATCAGAACAGCGGTCTCGCACATCAGGGAGTACACTCAATGACGTGCTGCTTCTGAGATCGTGCTCACTCCCTTGACACAAAGAATTAAGCCAACTAAAAAATTCGTATTTGCCTTGTGAGAAAATAAATACTATGACCTTGAAATGAATACTGGGTTGTGGTTGGTAGGAATACGTGGTACAGTTACTTCCGCTCCTGTGAAGAACGTGTTTTACCCTTGTCCCACTTTCTTAAAAGAGGAGGTCAAGTAACTACATCACAAATCCAATGTTTTTTTTAATGATTGTTTTACCTTTTTCATACTTTCTTTTTTTATACAAAGAAAAAAAACCGTTACGAACCGTTACGGAACGTTTTTTTTTTTTCGTTCCGGTACAGAAACGAAACGGAACTTTTTGCGGTGAAACGAAACTAAAACCGAAACGAAAAACATTTCGTTCCGACACCCTGCTCGTGCCTGCTCGCGCTTCACGCATGCCTCTCGCGCACGGGCACGAGAAAGTCGGTGGACCTGCGAGGAAAGACGCGCGTTGGTCGAAGGGACACTTTTTGAGTGCGTGGAACGCTCTAGCGGACTTTTAAGGGCCCTTTATAGTCCGGCGCAGCGTTCGCGTCAGCCAGCGGCTGCGGAAGTTGGCGACGCAGGTTCACCACGTTACGTTGACGCGAAAACCGACCATTATATATTCGCATTCGCGGCTCGCCGCCTTGACTCATACGCATTTGCTCAACTTATCGCAAAATCAAAACACCTGAACAGCTGCGCTCGGAATTCGCATTAGGCTGTATCGTAATAATCGGCGAATGTTTTGTAGCATAGTTTTACCGTTGCCTGCACGGTCAGCTCCGCGCCAACGGACGCAACCGGAGCTAGTTGCGGAGGCCACGATTTTACGTTGACAAGGGCGCCTCATTACCACGTGATGAAAAGTGGCCTGGAACTCGATTGGCTGCCTACAGTCATAGCCGCAGTGACAGCTGCAGTCCTCGCGCTCCAACCGCGTGCTGGTTATCGTAGTGCCAAACGTCAGCGCATACCTCTGGACGAAAAACTGGAACTTTTGCGTAAAAGCACTGATGCTCTTGGAGAAATTTTTTCTGCCCAACAGTCTGTTGTGCCGGAGAAGGTCCACAAGAGCTTGGTAAGTCCATTCGTCATCACTGCAGTCTTACGAGCGCAAGTGCGGCAAAAGATTACTACATTCTTCTCAAGATCCTCAGTAGAGAAAAAAGCATGACAAATAAATGGGTTTAAATTTCATTTGAACCCCTGATGTTTCCACCAGCTTGTGATAACATGCTACAACACACCTGTTTCAGTTCACCGAACTTTAACAAACTTCTTCCTGAGATACCTTCAAGTTCGTTCAAGTGAAGTTTCACTGTAGTTCCTCGACTACTAGCTGTGTTCGCTTCTAGTGATAGTTCTATAGATGGCTGCCAGCATTACAGGAGGTTAAGAAACGTGTACATTTAACGCTTCTTCTCTATACCCACAGCCATCGCGGCCAGGATCATGCCCCCAATTTAGTAGCGTAACTCACTGGGCTGGATGGCGTTGAAATATCTTACGTGAAAGCGCGAACGCCTCGCCAAGCGAGCCAACGAGAGTCTACGCTGCTCTGGAAACGAAGCGCGATCAGTTTTAGTGCTTATTCGCAAAAGTTAGCGTTGCGTAAACAGACTTGAGCTGAATAAAAATTCACAATTCACTCCCAGTTTTAGTCATGTGGACCTGTGTACACACACGTTTGCCTACCAGCGGGTTATTGCGGACAACTAGCGTGAATTGGGCGAGTTGTATCCACACTAATGAATGAAAAGTCAGCAGTGGTGCGGGTGGTGTAGTTTGCCGCTCGTGAGCCACATTCACGCTTTCACTCGCACAGCGCTGCCTAATCGGGTGGGCACGCCTGTCAATGGTGATGACAGGACGGCGCGCACAATAAACTTCCTAATGCTTGGGCGACTGTTCGTGTTTCTTTTGACATCGATAGTACAGCTTGGAAAACAGTAGGAAAAATCGGCGAAAGGGTCCGCGAAGATGAGAAAGAGTGCTCTTTTCCACCATTCTTTTGGCCCCTTTGTCTGGTTATTGCTATTCTTTACCGCGCTATAACAAAATCGAATATTTGAAGGCGAAAGCTTTCTATCCCACATCGAACGCGAAAATTGATCACCAGCATCCCGCGTCGGCGGCGTCAACACGAGTGAAGCAAAAGATAATCATCCTGTGATGACCTCCCCATATGTCGTCATCATGACGTCACAGGTCGCAAAAATTTGTGACGTCATGATTACGTCACATCACGTGACGTCATCACATGATATCTTCGCTTTGCACTGCCTCCGTGATTGGTGGGCCGATCACGGAGGCAGTGCAAAACCAGGTGAGGTGTAGAAAGCTTGCAATGCCTCCGATCCTGGAGGCAGTGCAACACCACGTTAGGTCCGGAATGCTTTCGGGGCGGGGGCGGGGGGGGGGGGGGGGGCGCTACATCGACTGAAGAAAAAGAAGAACGCTTTCGCCTTTGAGTCATCTTAGGCAAATGAGGCACCCGCGAGTTTTTAACACGAAAGTGTTTTATGCCGGGGTCCACCAATACTTCAGTGACGTATTTCCGTCACGGAAATGACGTCGAAAAATTTTACACCATAAGATGGCAAAGAAAAAAAGTTCCGCCAACAGGCGTCGAACCCACGACCGCTCGGTCCGCAACAACACATGCCCGGCACGCTATCCACTGCGCCACGGTCACAGACTCTAGAGGCTTCACAAACGCGCTTTTTATATCTGCCACTCTCCAGGTCGGCGGGGTGGCGTTGCCCTCTGGGAGCGGTAAAGTAATTCGTCCAAGTGCGTAGCCAGAAATTTTTTTCGGGGGGGGGGGGGGGTTCAACCATACTTTAAGTATGTTCGTGCGTGCGTTTGTATGTGTGCGTGTATATATACACAAGCAAAACTGAAAAATTTCGGGGGGGGGGCTTTGAACCCCCCCAACACCCCCCCCCCCTTGGCTACGCCCCTGAATTCGTCATTACTCTGGCCTCCACGAATAGCACCTGCAACGCGTTACACGTCCATCCCATTCGGCGCGTTTTCAATAGAAGTTCAATTTTGTCCATGCCTTATGCCAGTGGTTGGGCCTCACCGCGAGGTGGCGACCTTAGCGCAAGCGTCGTAAAAGCGTCGGCGTCGCTCATAGCATCACGCTAATCCAAACCAAAAAATTCTCTGCGACGCGCGCCTGCCTCACCTGGCTGTAACACCGCGTTCCCCGCTCACACGCTCGCCCCGGCACGACGCGCTTTGCGTTTCCCTCTAGTCCGGCCGTGGTGTTCAATCACATTTTAACAGGCCGCGGGATGGCGACCAAGTCCTGCGTCCAATATGCTACGCTCTTCTGGCTATCACACTTCGTTCTCTGATTACGCTTTCACCGTTAACTACTACAGCTACCACAAGAGTTTCTTTAATCATTTAACATGGACGTTAGTCGTTGGGAGGGAGATGTACCACCAGTCATCAAAGTGGGTGCATCCACGTTAAACGGTGCTATAGCTGCCAGACATCAATTATACATCGTGCAAACTCTTATATTAAAGGGGCCCTGCAACACCTTTCTGAGTTATATTGGAATAGTCTCATTATTGACGTATGACTCTTCGCGAGTCATATGCCGCAAAAAGTTTTCGAATCCGTCAAGTCTATAATCACGTTCCGCAGCTTTCTCCCACCACTCAACACCGCTAGCGCGCGAAAAGGTGCGCGGGGCGTGGAGGGAGGGAGGGCGGAGGTGCGAGGAGGTGCCCAAGAGTTACGTCAGCGCCGGCGGCATTTTTTTTTCTTCATTTTTTTTTCTCTCTGGCGCCTCGGCCCAACCACGTGGTCTGTGGCGCCACTTCCGGTCGGCTTGCGTGGTGGTCGTCGAGCGGAGCCCATCGCACCGTGTATCGCGCGTGCTTGAAAACTGCGAGTCGGTTTGGTAATGTTGGGTGTGCACCTCGAGCTGCCGTAGTGTTTTCATCGCTCTGCCAACCATGGACGCAAACCTTCGTGCGCGTTTGGAACGAATGACAGCTGATATGGGTTTCGACCCACACTCCGATACACCGCCTCGTCGCACTGCTCGCGCTTGAATCGTATTCAACACGGCAAAGCTGCGTGCACCCTTCTCCCAGTGGCGGTACTTCGATGCTGTTTGCTCTTCGAATGCGGGCGCACAGCGAGTGCGGGCTGACAACAAAGAACTAAAGACTAGAAGAAAGGGCCGTGGGGCATCGGGCCGGCGCGGACCTGTCCCCCGGCTGTCTGCAGCTACCGTGAAAATGCGAGTCTGCTTGGTTGCTGTGTCGCGGCTTCTCGGGAACGTGAGACTACGGGGAGGATACGCCGAGGTGCGGCTCGGTGACATACTGAACAGACAGCGAACGGGACTCTCGCCATACAGCGAGCACAGGTATGCTAAACTAGCCGGCGCCAGCATTGTTATCGTAGAAATGCTGCACCGCTGCCTCGGTCGGTCGTGAGAACGTGCCGATGATGCAGTTTCCAGCTGACGAGGCAACACTCGAACGGCTGCCACTCTCAACGGCAACCGGCGATGGGCAAAAGCACAGAAATATTCACGATTTCGGCACTGTGCATGGTGAAGAAAACGCAACCACGCAACCACGAGCAGACGAGCTGTCGGTGAGACCGGAAGTGCTAATATTAATGTTTGTTTGGTGTTTTAACGGCATAACACAATATAAACATACATATTATCTACTTATTGAACTCAAAATCGACAACGAAGGTAATAATGAGGGTGTTATCGTGATTATAACATCAGTTGTCGAGAGAAGAGGGAGCGATTTTCAGCTGACTTTGAGAATTTATTGTAAATTCCAGGCCGCTCGCTTCGCTATAATATTTGGCTTGCGTGTTCTCGGGAGCCTCGACTACCGATTGGTAGCGCTTTTTGACCCTGCTCAAAAAGTGTTGCAGGGCCCCTTTAAAGGCCAACTGCAACGAAATTTTGCGCACCTCAAAAAGCCGATTGATAGGCAGTCTAGGTGGAGATAATGCTACCTGCCAAATTTCACCTTCGAAATGCAAGTGCTTACCTCAGAAAAAAAACCCGCCAACAACACAATTTTCGATACCGAAACTAGAAAAAACGACGCCATTACAGCTGACCGTAAGTGACGCAGACTGCAGCCCGACTGACCGACCGATGCAGGCGAATCGTCTGCTCTGCACTCCTAAGTATTCGCTTCGCGGCCGCGCCACAGAGTTTTCTTTTTAGATGGTAACGAAAAAAACTAAGTATGTAAACATCCACCGTGAAGGAAACATGGGTAC
Organism: Rhipicephalus sanguineus; assembly: GCF_013339695.2. Classification (NCBI taxonomy): domain Eukaryota; kingdom Metazoa; phylum Arthropoda; class Arachnida; order Ixodida; family Ixodidae; genus Rhipicephalus; species Rhipicephalus sanguineus. The sequence continues at coordinate 27,305,232 of NC_051176.1, read as the reverse complement.
ATGCCCATAAAGCGCTTCTCTAAGCAACGGCTGCCCGCTTGGCACCTATCGTCTCGCCCTGCTGTCTTGGAGAACTCGCTGGTTCACAATAAATGATGCTGGTGGTTTACACATCGGGTATTCTCGCTTCGTTGGTAGACTACGAACAGTAAGACAGCGCGTTGTTTTCGATATCGATGCTCGGTTTGGCACACTCCCATGTTTACCGAAAGCGTCCCTGCATTTCTGTAAATACTTGTCTGACTGCACCCTAAACTTTTACATTAAACCTAACATAGCACAATTTGTTTTCTTAATTGAATTCATTTGAACCGAGCACGGCTACATTTCTGTCGAACTATGCTGCTTTGACCACTCGCAACTAGAGTGACCTAGAATAGGGGGAGTGTCCAAAGCGCCGGCTCCCGCGTGGCCCTTTTGCCGTGAACTCCCGCGCCGCGCCGCTGCTGCGCCGGACCCGTGGGCTTTCCGCGCTCGGGAAGCGCGCGGAAAGCGAGGGGCGTCTGCTACGCGCTGTAGTTTTTTGCGCCGTGTTTCCACACAGGGTACTTGAAGTGCACTTAACTTTTATGATGCGGTGCGGAATGGAGCTTATCCATCTTTAAGCGTTGTGTTAATGATGGGGCAACAACAGAATGCAAAAAATCATGTGTCAAGTGGCATCAGCGTAGCCTAGTTGCGGTTACAGAGTTCGATAACGTTGGTGCGTGTGTAAAAACGCGCCAAACGGACCACGCACAGCAAAGAACGAAAAAAAAACCCTATTCGCACGATTAATCGGGCAATAGCATCACGCATGCACGAATTAAGAGTAATAAAAAAAGTAAATTGCACGCGCAGTCAGCTGAAATACTTGCGCGCAGTGACCGCTTCACACTACGAGCTTTTTACTCATGGTCGCCACTGGTTTGCCAGCCATATGCACGCCGCTTTATTCGACAATTAATTAGCCTCCACTGGCACTTTATTGTGGACAGAGCACACCGGGAAGACGCAAGGGAAACAAAAAAAAGAGAAAAAAGGAGTAGAGACGGCCATACGACTGCAATGCTGTTGTCTTATTTTTGCTTCTGAGGTAGCGTACAACAAGGCTCACCGTGCGCAAACATTTGAAAGAAAAGCAATGCCAGGTAAACTAACCTTATTCCACCAAGTTTTTGCATAAAAGGTGTAATATAGAATATCCTTTACAAATATCCAGATATTATGAAAAAAAGTTACAAATGCCCCCATTCTTGCTGTACAAGCTGCCGAAACGAAAATACGGTAAGAAATTGACAAACAGAAGCGTAATATCTCAATCACTTCAGAAAATTGTTCAAATGCAGAGATACCTTTTGTACCTAGCCGCATGTTGCAATGGATCGCTGAACATCAGTATGAAGCCTTCGCGCGAGATGCGTGCATTGCTTCAAGCCGTCACGATACGAAATGAAAACAGTTTCAAACAACTCATTCTCAACTTCAGATGTTATCACGGTTCTTGGAGGTTAGCCTTCGCCCGGTTCAGAGACTACAAAAAGATGTGGGCGAGTAGTTACATAAAACACAACTGTTTCCGCGGCAGTTGAGTGCGCGCCAAAAGGGCACCCGACCGCAATTTCCCGCTTTTTCCTGATGACCTCAATATAGCGTCCACCACAATTTCGTGCTGAAGCTCCGGAGTACTTAAATAGCGAGTCTGCTTATCTCTTGAATAAATATAAAGAGGTGACCAGACGGGTAAAGCAAGCCTCTTTTGTCCCGCAGACGCGTGCAATCAGCTGCTCTGAACTGAGAATCACGTTTGTTTTCAGGCGATCGCTCGTAACGTGAAGTGAGGCTCGTAACGTGAAGTGAGGATGTTGCACTGTTATCGTTTCATTTTCTTTGGTTTGTCTTTTCTTAAGGGTAAAGCCTCAGATGTCTCATCAAACACGAAAATTGACCGTCGGCGTCCCGCGTAGTCAACACGAGTGATGCACAAAATCATCACGCGATGACGTCGACAGAACTTGTGACGTCACTATGACGTCATATGATGTCGCCATCACATGACATGGTCGCTTTGCATTGCCTCCGTGATCGTTCTGCACCTCACCTGCTTTTACATTGCCTCCGTGATCGGGGGCCGATCACGAAGGCAATGTAAAAGCAGGTGAGGTGCAGAAAGCTTGCAATGCCTTCGATCCTGTCGGCAGTCCGAAACCACGTTATGTGCAGAAAGCTTTCAGACGGGCGAGGGAGGTTCAATGCATCGACTGACGAAAAAGATGGCTTTCGTTTTCGAGTCATCTCAGGCGAATGCATAAGGGGGCCACGTTTTTTTTTTTTTTTCATGTATTTTTTTGGCATACATTTTACCTATGCGGTCAGTCCTTCAAAATGTATGGGTAACTCTAACATGTTGACATCGATATTGGTGACCATCAAGTTTTTTATAACCTGACGGAAACAAATCGTCAGACCACACATCGTCAGAATTATTTCTGGCTACAGAAAGCGGGTTTGCGCGCCACACACCATATTATTATTGTTAGTCGTTACGCAGATGGCAAGCATGTCAAGTTAGTGATCCCATGACCTATCGGTCGTGTTGGGCATACGCACATTCGTGCCTCTCCGTGCCAATTTTCGTGTATACCAAGTCAACGAGACGCAAGTTACGCGAGTAATTTTTTACTTTTGGTACCGCGGCCAAGCCGACTGACACATCCGGCTTCGCATGAAATGGCTTGAAACAACAGAGCGCTGGAGGCAGCCTTGTAAAACAAATCGAATGCACGAAATAAAAGATAGGATATGAAGGGTGCAAACGCGTTAGCATGCATGAGCTAGTTAATACGTGAATATGTGCTACGTTCTCCTGGTTATCTCCAGTTTATTCTCTCCTGCAGCAAGTTTACGTTCGTCATTCCACACGAAAGTAAGTTAAGCGCCTTTTCTCACGATAAAGTGCGCGCAGGATGCGTTCCTCAAACAGCCACGAAAGTGTGGACCAATGCGGTGACAAACCATCCTATATACAAAATCCCCGTTTCACAACACACAAACTAACAAACGCGTTCTCTGTGTGATTAGTCGCTGCAGTATTATGTTGCAATGACGCAGAATTAAATATTGCCAAAATTTCCGCAACTTTAGCTAATAGCGGCCAAAATATCACGCGCGTAGCAGACGCTCGCCGCTTTGACGCGGCTTGCGCCGCGGAGAAAGCCCACGGGTCCGGCATGGTAGCGCCGCGGCGCGGGAGTTCACCGCAAAAGGTTCTCGCTCCTCCCATGTATTCGCGCGGCGCTTTGGACACTCCCCCTATTCTAGGTCACTCTACCCATGATTCCCATGCTGGCTGAAGCGCGATGCATTGCAGCTCCCATAGACACTAGCGCCAGAGTTCCCTCTAGTAAGTATTGTAGGAAACTCTATGGTTTTACCGGCTTTACGTTATACTAATGTCTTTCGAAGAGCGTTACGCTATATTTTAGCGTGCGAAACACGCTGACACAAGCATTTTAGGCCGTACTAAAGCTGTCTAATACGAATACCTCTTGTCGCCGGTGCTTCTCCAAACACTCGTCGGAGCTTCCCGCTGTTGGGTTTGCAGTGGCTGAATATTGAAGGCACTGCGTCAGGATTCAACATTCTTTTCATTTTCAACAGTATTTTGGGCGAAAAGAGACCGGTCGTACATAAAGCCGTCGCCTCCAAGTATACGCCTAGTGCGCGCCGACGGAAGCGCCATAGGTGGCGAACTTGCTGATTACTCTCAGGAAAGTAAGCAGACTGTCGCCGTTGTTACCTACATAGGCGTACGCAGGGTTCCCCTTCAAGGAGGGCGAAGGTTCGTCGCAGCGCCCTTCCTCCCTATTATGTCAATGTGTGGGGGCTAGACATGTGCGCCGGACCCAGAATCACCGGCGGCGCGTAAACGTTGCGGTGTTCATCGGACCGGCGGCGGCGCGACGCGCGGGAGGGGGGGGGGGGGGGGGGCGAAGCAGTGAATGCCAAAAGTACACGCCGTAATGTTACATGAACGAGGGCTAGCAGCTTACTCTTTTTGCTCCGATCTCGCTTAACTCTGCAAAACGCGGGTGTATGGCAATATGGCCGCTCCCGGGAGAGAAGCGGTTTTCGGTCAGTTTGTCTTATCAGTGTTCCGAGCGCGAAGCAGTGAGATCACAGCGCTCACAGCACGTAGAAGGTATACGAGCCATTCGCGGGGGGATGTCTGCCGAAATAGCGCGCGTCCCAGCGCTCTCGACCTCGCCCTTACAGTCAAAGTTCACAGTTGCGGCTCGAGTTACGCAGTCCCTCTCCCCAGACATCCCTTCCTGCTCCTTCGCCCAGCAAATGACGGGCGGGGCGTTTCCTTCTACTTGAGGAGCAATCGACGGCAGGCCTTGCACGCGGATTGATGTTATTCCGTGTGACGGAGATGGCCAGCTTGTTTCATCTCTGCGTTAGCCATGTACCTTGCCAACGCTCGCGAGCTTTTACTAGTGCGTAGAACATACAATGCGCGGAGCGATGTTATCGATTTCGAGTTTATACGGAGCATGACGGCGACGGTGACAACCTGTCCTGAGTGTCCATACAATTGCTAACACAATAAAAAATATCCAAAAAACGACGAAGCGGGCTCGCCTTTTTTTTGCTGCATCGTCTCCGCTGTAAAGAGTGCGTCCGTTGGAAGAATCGTATAATCCGGTACCTTTTCCATTGGTTTCGTTCTCGCCTTCAATACCCTTCTTACAGGGGACATCTCCTCGCCACTTATTTTTTCATAAAGTACGCGTACAATGTCAGCACTAAGCGTTGAACCTATCATGATTTCGCGCTTGTCGGCTACAGTCTGTTATCTCTACATGCGCGGTCGCAAACGCACCAAATGGAGCGAAATCAGTTAATCGCGCACGATAGTCGTGCAATAGAAGCAAGAGCGGGTGGGCGGCTGCATAGCAAAGCAGTATGGGAGACAATTCACAACTGTTATTTCTCGTTTATGGACCAGTCAAGAGTATGTACCCTGATGATGTCACGTGAATCACTGTTCTGGCATCACGAAGTGCACCTAAAGACAAGGAATGCCAAGAGAGAATAACGCACTCATTGTTTTTGTTTTTAACACGAAAGTGTTTTATGCCGGCGTCCACCAAGGCTTCAGTGACGTATTTCCATCACGGAAATGACGCCGAAAAAATGTACACGATTAAATGGCAAAGAAAAAAAGATCCGTTAACGGGCATCGAACCCATGACCGCTCGGTTCACAACAACAGATGCCGGGCATGCTATCCACTGCGCCACGGTCACAGACTCTAGAAGCTTTACAAACGCGCCTTTTATATCTACCACTGTCCCGGTCGGCGGGGTGGTGTTGCCCTGTGGGAGCGGTAAAGTAATGTAATTCGTCATTACTGTGGCCTCCGTGATTAATACCTGCAACGTGTTACACGTCCGTCCAATTCGGCGCGTTTTCAATAGAAGTTCAATTTTGTCAATGCCTTAACACACCGCGAGGTGGCGATCGTAGCCCAAGCGTCGTAAAAGTGTCAGCCTCGCTCATAGCATCATGCTAATCCAAACCAAAAATAGCTCTGTGACGCGCGCCTGCCTCACCTGGCTGTTACACCGCAATCCCCGCTCACGCGCTCGCCCCAAGAAAAATCGCGGCCGGGGGGCGGCACGACACACTCTCCGTTTCTCTCTAGTTCAGCCGTGGTTTTCAATCACATTTTAACATGCCGCGGGTTGGCGACCAAGTCCTGCGTCCAATATGCGACGCTCTTCTGGCTATCACACCTCGTTCTCTGATTACGCTTTCACCATTAACTAGTACTGCTGCCACAAGGTTTTGTGTAATCATTTAACATGGACGTTAGTCGTCGGGATGGAGATGTACCACCAATCATCAAAGTGGGTGCATCGACGTTAAACGGTGCTATAGCTGCGAGACATCAATGTACATTGTGCAAACTCTTTTATAACAATGTACAGTAAACATTCAATTACTTCTGTAAGGGCACGCTTTCCTTTCGTGTTATTCCGATTTCTATGACGGAGGGATCAACCATCTTTTTGTTGTATTTTCAGAGGCTGTTAGGGGCTCCTTTATAAAAACAGGGCGTGCAAACACGGACACAGGAAAGTAGTCAAGACACCAGAAGTGCCGCTAACAACTGAAAAATCTCACAGTGGCGGAACTGAAGGTAGACATAAATATTTATCTGCGCATTCCCACGTAAGAGGCCATACCTATCAATCAAGTGCGAGTAGTGATCTACGTGAGAGATAGCTGTTCACTCTCTCGACTTTTCTATGTGCGTGTTTCCACGTCATGTCTTTTTAACATGAATATCTACCAACTAGCTCAGCTATATTCTAGGAGGAGGAAGGAAATGTATTGAAAGGCAGGGAGGTTAACCACACGTGCGTCAAGTTTGCTACCCTACACTGGGGGAAACGGATGAAGGGATTAAAAGAAAGAAAGAAGAGGGAAGAAGGAACTGTCAGGGTACATATGCGCTTGTCCATTGAATGCCTACAAGCGGTCGCTTAAACCGATCGATTTTAAAAACAGTAGCAATGCTCCCGTCGCTTTGCTGGCCTGTGATGTGTAGGGCCACGACCCGAGGATCTTCTCTTCGGAAAATGGTCTGTCGTCTAGCTTGTTCAGCGCATTGCGCAGAACGTTTCGTTCGTTCACAGAACGTTCACAGAAACACAGTAGATGTTCTATCGTTTCGTGGCTCTTGCACGAGTCGCATCTGGAGGTGTCTGCCATTCCTATGCGAAAAGAGTACGCCTTCGTGAAAGCTACTCCTAACCACAGGCGGCACAGTAAAGTTGCATCACGGCGGGAGAGGTGCTATATTCTAAGTTTGCTATTCTCTTTACTTCTGTATTTATTTATCGATTTACTCGAGTAAGAATGAAAGGAAAAAGTGTACTAACACACCGAGATATATATATATATATATATACATATTACTTATCTATTTTATTTATTTATGCACAGTGTACTAGGTCCAAGACTCCAAGAATATGCTATCCAGCGAGGTGGGTCGTCGCCCTTTAAGGCTGGAGGACGCGGCAGCATTAAGGTCAAGCAATACTCGTGATATTTCTGGAGAAGAAAAAGATACTACAACTTCTAGGAAGCTATTCTCAATGCGTTCATCCAAAGGAGATGTCCACAGTCCATGTCAGCAGAGCGCATTCAGTGATTCGACAAAGCGGTGAGCCGTGAGATCATTTAGCTCTTGACCACGTCGCCGCACCGAACCCGCTAGCACATTCCTAGCGTAAGAAGAGAATGGATGAAATGCACAGAAACAGGAACTTTTCAAGTCTGAATTTACATATGAATGTGTCCCAGATGTTTCAGAACGATGCAGGGAATGTGTACCGACCTTACAGCTGTGTTAGACTAGCGGCCGCATTAAACCTAAATCGATGGCTAACACGATCAAAAGACAGGTGCACCGAAAATCGGATCTCTGAGGGCTGCGTTCATTGCATTGAAGCGAATTCCGTCCCTATCATTTGTGTCGAGAGTGTTTAAAAGCTTCGTGATGTCATGATGACGCTGCAGAACAAGAACTGGAAACATGGGGCGCGCTTCTCGCCAAGCTCCCGCTATTCAGCGGCCGCTGAAATGGACAGTTCATTACATGGACACATCGAGAAGAGCTCCTCCGGCGAAGTGCTGTATTTTATTTCCAGATTCCCCATTCGAATTAAAAGAAAAGACTAATGGCGGCGTGATCTCTCTTGGGACTTCGGCGGCGGTGCACACCTCTTGTGGGGCTGACTTCGTGCCCCCCCCCCTCTTAGGTGAATAGGGGGCGGCCGCCCCCCCTGTGCGCACGCCTATGGTTACCTACGTCGTTGTACGTGTGTTTCTACGTTGTTCAAATTCCCGTAGTGAAATAAGCAACGTTCGTCATATGTGTGGTGGCCGAAACTTCAGGGGATGCCGAATAACATTTGCTGTGGGTTGGGGTGCTCAAACACCTACGAAAATCCGCCCGCAACACAGTTTTACTCACTTACTGCAATGCCTCATGGGCAAGAGTGACGGAAGCAATGGATTGCCGTAGTTCGTTGGGAAAGGCGAGCCGCTTCGTCATTGTGCGAGTCAATGCGTCGCTTCGGGTTGTCATGCTTTCGTTCTGCCATATCGATGCCCGATGCACTCGATCATGTTGACACTAGTAGGCGACGAAAGTTATCGCAGCCTGAACATATGTTGGTTCGATTCGACCGCGGAGCGAAAAGCAGTGCAGCAATGGTTGACTTCAGGAACAACAAGAAGTGATAGAGACTTCGCATTCGTAAGTGTAGCGCATACTCTTACGTCGTGCCCCGAAGCCAGCGCCTGCTGCATCGGCTACAACGACATCACCAAAGCATTTTACCTCGAAAGAAGAACCTTCCCCACCCCTCATCACAAGCTAAACAGAGCACAGGCAACCACCCTCCGCCTGTTACAGACAAACACGTACCCGTCACTGCATCGACACCACAAGATATACCCAGACATTTATCTTAACCATTGTAAGATCTGCAAGACCCAGGTCGCCTCGCTCCCGCATATGCTGTGGGAATGTAAACACCAATACCCGTTCATTAACACCGAGACCCACTCGTCGAGATGGCATGCCGCCCTGCGAAACTCCCACTTCGACGACCAGCTTTGGGTGACCCAGCAGGCCCGCAAGGCGGCGGAGAGGCAAGATCTCGACGTCCCCACGGGGGAGGCCTAGGCCCAGCCAACCAAATTGCTGGTTTCAATAAAGTGTACCGGAGCATATCGGTGTCAGCTCTGTGCCAGCGTGAAAGAAGACGTTGACGTTCGTGTGGTTCATGCTCGCCGGGTTTCTGCCTGAACCAGCTTGGTTGACTCGCGCCTTCTACTAATAATAACAAGTGTTTGTGGGAGAACACGCTTGTTGCATTTGGTGGAGGTGCGGGGTAGTCCCCTTCCGCACCCTGGAGCTCCGCAGTCGTACGCTACCATCCGATTCCAGAATGACCGAGCGCGTTGATTCCTCACAAGCCTCTTCCACCCCCCCCCGTCTGTCATGTGCTCTGGTGTATTTCGTCTGCGCGACCCTCCAGTCTACAGCGGCACTGAAGATCGTGATGTCGAGGACTGGCTGGCAGACTACGAACGTGCCAGCGCGATTAACAAGTGGGATGACCCTGCAAAGCTGACTCACGTGAGTCAAGTAGAAGATGACTCACGTCATCTTCTACTTGACTGATTTGGCCAACCTATGGTTCATCAACCACCAAGCCGATATCCCCACTTGGTCGGCTTTTAAAGAGACCGTGACGTCGTTTTTCGGTCGTCCAGCTATGCGGAAACTTCGCGCTGAACACGGCCTGCGGGGACGATCTCAACAAATTGGTGAGAGCTTTACGAGCTACATTGAGGATGTCATCGGCCTCTGCAGGCATGTGGATGCGAGTATGTCGGAGGCTGACAGAATACAACATATAATGGAAAGGCATTGACGATGACGCCTTTCATATGCTTGTGGCCAAAAACCCACAGACCGTAACCGACGTAATTCAGCTCTGCCAAAGTTTTGCTGAGCTGCGCAAGCAGCGAATTTCTACACGTCGCGCTAACACACAAACAGCGGACCTTTCGGCTCTGGGGTCCAGGAGTATTGGTGCTGACTACACCGCATTGCTGCCACAAATTCAGCAATACATCCGTGAGGAAGTTGCTCGTCAGCTCTCCCTTGTGGCCACCATCAACGAGCCCCCCACTGCACTGGACCACTCACTTCGTCGTGCTATCCAGACACAAGTTGCCGAGGCTCTCCCTTCGCCGGTGCCGCCAGCACAAGTTGCTGCGCCGCTTACTTATGCCGAAGCCATCACCCGAGCTCGTGCCCAACCGACGCCCTCTTCGTTCAGCCCAACCACCAACTACTACAGGTCGCCACTTCCAGTACACCCGGTAAATGTACCCTTCTCGCCTCCCCGAGCACCTGTGAACCCTTGGTGTACTCCGGATAACCGGCCCGTCTTCTTCGCCTGCGGTATTCCGGGGCAAGTTGCTCGCTATTGTCGCCACCGTGGACTCTATTTTCGTGATGCTCAGCCCTCCGGCTACATCCCTCAGCAACCAGAACCCCATGCTACACCTGATGCACCTGACTCCCGCTCACGTTGACCCGACTTCACCTCACGTCGATCTCTTTCGCCCCGCCGCTAATGATGCGGTTGTCGACTGCGCTCGTGCACAACTCGCCTTGTCTCCGTTCAGTACCACAACTGTAGATCTCGCTTGCTCGCCCGAAAAGGTGGTTGTCGCTGCTGACTTTGCCATCTCTGCTTTCTCTGTCTCCATGGTGTGCACTTCTTGTACCTCTGTTTCTGATTCGACCGCCCTCTTTATGCCGTCTAAGGAATGCACTTGTCGCCGGAACCTTGTCGTCCCGTTTGCCGTCCTCACGTCTGCCGGTGGTTCCAGTGCCATTTACGTGTGCAATCCGTTCCCCTGCCCTTCTACTTTATTGCAAGGCGAATGTATCGGGCGTCTTGACGCTTATGATGCCATCTTCCCTTTCGATGCCCCTTCCGACACGACGCTAATGCCCGTGAATGCCGTCACGTCTGTTGCCGCACCCTCACTACCTGACGAAGACTTACTGTTGCGCAGCGTGGACACCGTGCTTACGTAAGATCAGCGCAATCAGGTCGCTCAACTCGACCGTTTCCACGCCTCCTTCGACCACGGCCAACCTGCCTTGGGACGAACGTCAGTTGTTATTCACCATATTGACACTGATCATCATGCTCCGCTGCGCCAGCGTCCCTACCGAGTCTCCCAGGCTGAGCGCGACGTCATCACTCAACACGTCGACGACATGCTGCAATCACACAGTCCTTGGGCTTCTTCAGTCGTCTTGGTGAGGAAAAAGGACGGCTCAATCAGATTTTGTGTAGATTATCGGTGACTAAACAAGATCACACGCAAGGATGTCTATCCCCTGCCACGCATTGATGACGCCCTGGATTGCCTTCAAGGCGCGGAATTTTTCTCTTCCCTAGATTTGCGCTCTGGATATTGGCAAGTGCCGATGGCTGAACCAGACCGTCCTAAAACGGCGTTTGTTACCCCTGACGGCTTATATGAATTTAATGTAATGCCCTTCGGCCTTTGCAATGCACCTGCGACTTTTGAAAGGATGATGGACTGTATTCTCCGGGGACTTAAGTGGCGCATCTGCCTTTGCTATTTGGACGACATAGTTGTCTTTTCTCCTAATTTCGAGACTCATCTCACCCGCCTTGAGCAAGTTCGTCAGTGCCTTACAGCAGCCGGGTTGCAATTAAACTTGAAGAAATGCCATTTTGGCGCTCGCCAGCTTACGATCCTAGGTCACGTCGTCTCGAAAGAAGGAATTCTACTAGACCCTGCCAAACTTCGTGCCATTGCCGAGTACCCCAAGCCTACTACCCTAAAAGAGCTTCGTCGGCTTGTGTTCCTACTTCCGCCGTTTCATCCGTAATTTCGCCTCTATTATCGCTCCCTTGACACAGCTTCTTTCCGCAGGATCGCGAGTTGGGCTAGTTGGTGGATGTTCATGGTAATATAATCGACAGCGCAACTGGGTGCCGCTCTTCAGAAGTCATGCAAGCACCTCATGGCGCGTGCGTTTGATATCCAGGTCGCTCGTCTTAAAAACTCTGGCTTTCCGAGTGACATGATTTGTTCCGTCTCGGAAAAACTGATAAGTAAGTTGAAGAAGCCTGGTCACTGTGATCCTAGTGCCCCGGAAGTTAGCAAGAAAAAGAGGCATGCTGTCATCCCTTACCTACACAGAACCGCGCATGGTTTGAAAAACGTTGGTGCTCGGTATGGCATAAATGTGCTGTTTTCAGCGCGTAATAAAGTAGGTAATGTGTGCGCTTGGGTAGATAGAGTATTGTGTCAGAGGCCAGGGAAAGGAAACTAGTGTGTCACCAAACATGTTCGCAAGTATGTGCCTTGTGCTACTGGCGTGGTGTACGCCATTCCTCTCTCTTGTGGCAGTGAATACGTAGGCCAAACGGGGCGCTGCCTAAACGTACACCTACGTGAGCATGAGTTGACACTTTCAGGTGCCGCTGTGACGTCGCATTTGGCATCCCATTGTAGATCATGTAGATGTGTGCCCCACATGCAGAAAACCACTATCAAATATAGACATGTCGATCAACGCACGCGTGAAATAGCTGAAGCCTTTTTTATTAGATGCAACAACAAATGCATAAGTCATCCATCAATCATTCTTCTAGATGAGGAATACAAGTTTCTGTTAGACAAGACATGATTAATCTGTTTGTGTTGTTACACCCGTGCTTGGTCTTGGTGACTCATTGATCTGTATATATGTTCTTTCTTTTTCGAAAATAAATTTAGTTGTGAGTTCAGCGCTGTGTCCTTCTCTTCTTTCTGTCCGTGTTTAACCCGTTGCACTGTCGATTATATTACGATGAGCTTCTTTCCGGCAGCGCTGAGCTCTCTGCCTGGAATTCCCGTTGCGACGACTCATTTACGACGTTGCGCCGGCTCCTCACATCTCCACCAGCACTCCGCCACTTCGATCCCAATGCGCCTACTGAAATCCACACGGATGCTAGCGGTGTCGGTCTCGGTGCCATTCTCGCTCAGCGCAAGGATGGCTGCGACGAGTACGTTGTCACATATGCCAGTCGTACCCTAACGAAGGCAGAGTCAATCTATTCTGTAACAGAAAAGGAATGCTTGGCCATTATTTGGGCTAAAGGGAAATTTCGCACTTATCTTTACGGATGCCAGTTTGATATTGTCACCGACCACCATGCCTTATGCTAGCTATCGTCCTTGAAAGACCCTGCTGGCCGCCTTGCTCGTTGGGCTTTACGCCTTCAAGAATACGACATACGTGTTGTTTATCGCTAGGGACGCCGACATTCTGACGCCGATGCCCTATCACGTTCTCCGCTCCCTCCTGACCCTGTCTGCTTCCCCACTGCCACCTGCGATTCATCATATTTGAGCGTCACTGACATGCCGGCCGAGCAGCGCAAGGATTCCTGGATCGCCTCCCTGCTCGACGTCCTCTCTTGCCCTTCGCCAGAATCCACCTCACGCTCCCTCCGTCGTCAAGCAAAACACTTTGCTGTGCGTGAAGGCTTGCTGTATCGCCGAAATTAGCTGACGGATGGCCGTAGGTGGCTGCTTGTCATTCCCCGTCATTTGCGCTCGGACATATGCGCTGCCTTCCATGATGACCCCCAGTGTGGCCACGCTGAAGTATTCAAGACTTACTCCCGCCTTCGTCTAAGGTAATACTGGTGCGGCATGTATCGGCACATTCACCAGTATGTTCGGTCATGCGCCGCGTGTCAACCCCGCAAGACGCCTCCTCACAGCACAACTGGCCCTCTGCAACCCTTACCATGCCCGGCAAGACCGTTCGACCGCATAGGAATTGATCTTTATGGTCCTCTTCCAAACACTCCTCAAGGCAACCAGTGGATCATTGTCGCCGTGGATCATCTCGCACACTACGCGGAAATATCTGCACTGCCAGCTACCACCGCGAAAGACGTTGCCTGCTTTCTTCTTCACCACCTGATTTTGAGACACGGTGCACCTCGTGAATTGCTAAGCGACCGTGGCCGCGTGTTTGTGGGAGAATGCCATCGACGCACTGCTAAAGGAATGTCGCATTGTCCACCGCACAACCTCGGCACACCATCCTCAAACAAATGGCATGACGGAACGCTTTAATCGTACCCTTAGAGATATGCTCGCGATGTATGCGTCTGACGATCACACTCATTGGGACCGCGTGCTCCCTTTCGTCACTTACGCCTACAACTCTGCGCCACAAACTACCACCGGCTTCTCTCCGTTCTTCCTTCTATACGGACTGGAACCTTCGTGCTCCATGGATACCATTCTCCCCTACCGACCCGATGTTTCCGAAGCCACACCTGTTTCCGAAGCAGCTGCTTATGCCGAAGAGTGTCATCAGCTCGCTCGCTCGTTTACCGCGCAAGACCAATGGCGCCAAAAAACTCACCACGACGCCTCTCCATCTAGTACCCACTATTCGCCGGGAATGCGAGTTTGGCTCTTGGTCCCGTCTACCACTCTCGGACTTTCCACAAAGCTTTCGTCGAAATACCACGGCCCCTACCGTGTGGTGCAACAAACATCTCCCGTCAACTATGACATTGAGCCGATCGAACCACCATCTGACCACCGCTGTCGAGGGCGTGAAACAGTTCACGTATCACGGCTAAAGCCGTGCTACGACCCTCCTGCCGTGTCATCTCCTTAGGTCGCCAGGATGGCTCCTTTTTGCGCGGAGAGTAATTGTGCCGGAGCATATCGGTGTCAGCTCTGTGCCAGCGTGAAAGAAGACGTTGACGTTCGTGTGGTTCGTGCTCGCCGGGTTTCTGCCTGAACCAGCTTGGTTGACTCACGCCTTCTACTAATAATAACAAGGGTTTGTGGGAGAACACGCTTGTTGCAAGAGGTTTATTCCTCTTCCTCCTCGTGCTAGGCTGCCGGTCTGGCGGCACGGGGAAGACAGCGGACAACTCGAACCGCGTGCCTTTTCTCCTATTTCTCCTCTTTCCCTTTTGCACCGCCCCGCGCGCCAGCTCTCGTTTTTGGGAAACGATAAACAGTTCCTAACTAGATGTTGTAGCTCTCGGTTCCTCCTACGCGCACTCTACATAAGCAAAACAAAGCAGACGTTCACCACGAGCTGCACCTCATAGATGGGCCTTGTGACGCTGGTCTGCGCGACGCACCTTTCACATTCAGCGTCGTGATGATTCACTCCACGTAGAGAGTAGCGCTGTCGGTTCGTTATATCCTTCACAGTCAGTCATCACATGTCTCCTCGGCAACTCTCTTGAAAAGTTGTCTCTGCTGCCACGGCGTCATCTTGATACTTCAAAGTCCGACTGACCTCACGAACCGCACTACATCATCAAACAACTCATCTTCTCTGGTCGAGCGAACCACGCTAACAACATAACCTCTTCAATGACTAACTCTTTACTGGCTGACCTTCTGTGCTTCCATCGCCGCACGCTCCTGGGTTCAGGAAGCTTCTACAGGATTCGTCTGTGCGTAGCACAGTGAAAGCCAGGGAAAGAGCTAGATCCTTCTCACAGATTCGTCTTCGGAATCTGACGGGATTTTTCGAATTCTCCCGATTTTGCGCGGGCGTCAGGCTGTCTCGGAGTCTTGGCATCTGGGCAGCGTCTTCTGCAGAGAGGGTAAGGTGGGTAAGGGGCGCACTTTCGGCGCCTTTTGATACTTGTTTTTTCGATGCGCGCGAACCGTCGGTCCCGGGTCTTCATGCCGTTGTTTGAAATCAGCGACGCGCGCTTAGTTATGCGCTCGTTTGTGACAAACACCGTGCACAAGTTCACTTTCGTAGAGGCCCGCGCCATTCCTGCTGCTGCCAGCGCAGAATTGGTTGTCTGGCACCCAAACGAAGGAGAAATCGCGGCCGCGAACTTCATCCATCAAAGCTGTGCAAAGCATTGTCATCTTCTCGGCTTCCCGCACGTACTGTCGCCGGCGCCCGCTAGGTGGCTATGGCGCCTCTATTAAGGAGCCTACATGTGTGTGCCTCCGCACATCCCACGAAACACGAAACCTATATAAAGCGTTCTATGGAGCTTTATAGAGGTTTTAAATGTTTTAAAGACGTTTCATAGAGGTTTTGTGTTTTGTGGGAGGTAGTGTCCCTATTTATTTATTTATGTTATTAAAATAAATAAAAATAAATAGGCTCGCTAGCCTCTATAGGCTTCCCAAGCAACTCTTAGCGGCGCTGCTGCTCTTGACAGGCAGCGCCATCTCTGGCAGAAAAAGAGAAACTGGGGTGTAAGCAGCGAGCGTTTTCCCTTCTCTCCACCGCGTTGCCGCTCGCTTCTGTGCCACACATGATTCGTAGTCCACAGAGCTCTCGCGGTGCCTCGCAATGTACCGCCTGCAGTGCGGGTTCAAAAAGATCTCACAGCTGGACAAGCACTTCCGAAAGGCGAACTTGATAAAATGAGAAAGGCTCGTCAATCACGTTAACGGTGAAGAGCAGACGATCGACAACAACGATGCCCGACTCAAAGCGAAATGCATTTCCCAAGTCGTGATTACACCGTGTAGGACGTATGCCTCGAGGTAGGTCTCATTTTGTCATGTTAAAGATGAATAATGGTCCACATGCACTCGGAAATGAAGCCGTACACGCTATGGATGTTCTGCGGTGTGGACTACGAATCATATGATTGTTGTTTTGATATGGCATGCTTAACAGTAGCAGCCGTGTACTTTCGTTAACAAACGTTTGCGGCGTGCGAAAAAAAGAAATTGCACGTCCATGGCCCTGTTTCCTGAGAAAGTTAGAATCAAGTCCTCCGTGCCGCTGGAGAATGACCCGCCGATTAAGATGCGAGGCAGCTAGCTCAGCTTTAACCACTGTGAAGCAAGATGAACTGCTCGCCTCGTTTTTTCGGCTCTCGCGCCATGCTTGCAGTCTCTTTTTATGATATCGACTTGAGAGGCGTATAAAACCTGCTGCGCGAACGCGGCTACAAAATCGCACAAAGTCGGAAGGTGACAGAAGGTTACTTGAAGGTTGCAATTGCAGAGCATGTATGAAGTGCCAGTTGTATTTAGCGGCATAAATATATATCACCCTAATAAAGTGACAAAAACAAAGCAAACCTGCAGAACGATGTCAAAGCTTGCTGAAAATGCACGGACGTCTGTTCCGGCGTGATAAAGCAGCCTTCCCGACGCGTGAATTGCAGGCGCCGAACTTCTGACAATGTGCCAAGTTCAGTTGAATTCAACCAACCGCGCAATGCTAACGATATAGCGCGAGTGTGAACGTTCAACAATGACGGGTAGGTCTGACGAACACGGGGAATCAAAACACAAAGTTGTTTCACCTACAACCGTAACTGGACTTTCACAATGCGAGAAGACAGCGTGTAATCATTACTGTAGTCGCTGCGTGCATGCGCCGCGTTACTTACCGATTCAGGTAGTCGAAACGAACGAAAGCGATGAACTCAGACAGCCAAAATAGAAGGCGAGACAGTGCTGTCAGCTATCCATACTTGCCGCCTTTATTTCTCGTGCGGCACGACCGGGAAACAATACAGTTTCACACGTAAATTGCGCGCCTTGGTGTTGCCTTTACCGTTGTGGCAGCCCATGACACAGGAATACTTCCGACCCCACGTCCACTTCCATGGAGTCGCTTCTGCCATCGCGGAAATGCGCAGCTTCGCACGGCAAGCCTCTCAGTTCAACGTGCCGAGCTGACGGCCCTCCCGTTACCCGCACCGACAGAAGAACACGTGCGCTACCGCTACCGAGAAAGGGGCTGAGTCAGCCGCGCATAAGCTCCAGAGCTTTCCGACAGAACCGCAGTGTGGCCAGTGCGGCGCTGTCGTCGTGCCGCAAACTTGAACTTGGGTTCCCTATGGGGAACCAGCGCTGGAGTTTATGCAGACAGGGTGCGCCGCCCTGGCGGGCGCAGCCGGAAACACTTGGGTATACAAACAAATACAAGTGGCTACTAATGTCAACCATGCCGCCGTGCGCGAACATCAAACGAGGAGAAAGAAGCGTTGAGACCGGTAGTATTGTTGTATTCACAAATGCCACAATCAAAAATGTCTAATTATAGAACCCCAGGTGGTCGAAATTTCCGTAGCCCTCCACTACGGCGCTTCTCATAATCATATCGTGGTTTTGGGACGTTAAACCCCACATAATATATAAAATGTCTTTAATAATTAAAAAAAAACGGTCCACAGCATAGTTGACTCCCTTCGGTCTCGCTTTCCACCGATGCACATGGGTTGGCGCTCTGGAAAACATCACAAGTCTTTTATTTGAAACTGGTCTTGAAAAAAAGTTAAAGAACGCACATGACATCTTAGGTTGCGTAAGCATCGCATAGTAGTTTGCGAGGTGATTATTGTGCAGTATATTTTACTAAAATAGAACGGAAGAAGACATATCTCTCTGCATGGCACCTTGGTGAAGCTTGAGGGCACCACCCCATTGTCTATTAGTGCCTCATGTGTAATGAACCATTTTGTTGAGAGTTAGTGCACACATTGTCCCTCCTTTTTCGGCTTTGTGTTGCGTATATGCTAAAAATTTTTACCAAGTGAGTTGAGATCACTTATGAGTGCTGACAATAAGATATTTTGGAAATTTCAACCACAAATACACACAAGCACAACAGCAAAACCTAGTTAACAGTAGAAAACTTGTAACAGCCAAAGGAAAGTGCAGTGAACAGTTGATATTGCCCACACAATGCGCTTAAATTTAGGTATGTTTCATAATTCCGGGTAAGCAAAATCGAGTTCCTCCACAGTGGTGTGTATCACAATCGTGTCATGGTTTCAGCATTACTCGGAATTTTATTTTAATCCTGCACGCAAATGGCACAATGAAGTCAGTCAAGCATGTGCGTGCAACAGCTTACCCTATGTCTTTCAGGAATTATGACAAATCGGAACATTTTCGAAGCATATGTTTTGTCGCTTCCTGAGATGCCGAAATGGTTAAATATACCACCTGCACAATGCTTTATAAGTGACACACGCATTGCCTTTAACAACGTTCACGCATCCTAGGGCGAGCTTACGAAGCATTTGTGCGTTTTCAAAACCTTCAGTACAGACGATAAGTGCAGTCTGCGTTAGCATGTGCTACCTGTCAGTGGAGGAACACGCGCTTTCATTGTCACACGCTTCACAGCACGGATCGTTAGCATGCATGACATTATCTTTGAACAGCTGAGTTATATGTACTGAAAGGTGGCTTAATTTCTCTCTCATTATATTGTTCCGAGGCGATCTAGCGTAAATGCCGCTCAAGCGCACCATCAAAGTCGGCAATGTTTTTGCGAATGCGATGGGGTGCCGATGGTTTTCTTTTATCTTTCCATGGAAAACCCTTTTGCGCGGCGAGCAAAAGGTACACTTACTTCTGTTGAGTATCTAGAAGGCCGCAGTGATGTCCCGGAGCTTCCACACGGAACAAGTGCCGGGCGAACGAAGAGAAAAATGTGTCGGGGGGGGGGGGGGGGGGGGGCTGTAGTAGATTTGCCGCCGGATTCCGCAAACGCGAAATATATAGCGAAACCAACCGCGACAATAGGGAGCGTACCCTAGCGGTGTCCGCAACAAACAGCAAAAATGAGAAAACAAAAGACTGAAAAACCACTATGAATTTAGTAAAAATGTAAAAGGAATGGCTGACTAATATTACGTGTAAAAAATGAAATAGGTGGCGTCCTGATTCGCGTGCAAGTAACAGATTTCTCGAAGTAGTTCTAGTAACAAAACTCTAAGGCAATGCTTCTGATCACTGTTTGGAATGCTTTTATTACTGCAGTCGCCAGATTCTATTTTCGAAGCCAATAATGTATTATTTCTGGCACGTTTTGTACATGACACATTCAAAACGACGTCTCGACCTCAGGTGACAATTTTTTGCTGTGGAGAAATCATTCTCGTGTTCTTGTCGGGATAAATCTCAAAGGCTATGTTTTTGCAATGCAAACGCCAAACCGGACGCGGTGAATGTCGAATGACTTGCAAAGAAAGTTATCGACGCACATGGCCGCAGCATTGCTTTTTTTTTTGGTATCAAGGCGTCACAATTTATGTCAACAAGCAACGATCGATCTTTGGTGATCGAATGATCGCGGGCAATAAAATACAGATGTCAAGTGTGTCGATTTTGCATCCTATAGCAACCTTTTTTTGCCACTGTGCACGCTGCTACACCAATCAAAATTTACCATCAAGGACATGCAGCGACCAAAACTGTTTAATTTGTTCTAACGCCCCTAAATGCTTTGGAAAAGGCGTTTCGTAAACTTTTAGAAAAGACTTGTACAAAACGTTTTCTCAATGTTTCCTACAAAACTTCTAGTAGAAAACGTTTATTCAACGTCGCACAATATACCAAGACGTGTACATACTTTTCTAGTTGTTTCAAGAACTTTCTTTGACGTTATGTGTTTCGTGGGATGTGCTTTCAAGATGGCTTCTAGATTGAAATTTTCTGAGAAAAGGCTGTGCACTGAAATTTGCTTCGTACAGCGAAAGTCATCTGATTTCTAGCACACTGAAAACAAGAAACTGAAAGGAACGTACACATCCATGTTTTCCAAGTGTTTGTTCATGTATTCCAGGTTTTCTCACGCACTGCCTCTTCATTTGAGATTACAATTTTTTTTCCTTTTGCAGGTGTGTGTGCCCACCTTCTTATCGTGGGAACCGCTGTGAGGAGGTCAAACCATGTGTTCTTAATGGATGCCCAGAAGAAAGCACTTGCCAAGATTTGGAGCAAGGATTTGAGTGTGAGTTTGTCGGGAGGCTGTGCGATTGTTTAGCACTGATCGATGTAAGCTTTACCTGGTTGCTGTATGCAGCCATTGGGACTACAGTTACACGAGTTTGCAAGTAGTGTGATGAATAAGATTGTCACCTCCTATGCCTAAATGCTTAACTTATATGGCGAGAGTATGGAATACCTAAACAACTATTCTGGACTTTTGCAGTCTTACACTAGGTCATAGCAAAAATGGTCGTATCATCCAACCCATTTGTTTTTTCTTGCTGGCCTTCTTTTATTCAGCATGTGAATAAAAAGAGCCTGTGTACAACTGCTGCTGCTGCTGCTCACAGCCTTGTCTCAGCACCCTTGCCACTAATCAATAGCACCTATGGCAGCTTATATGCAGAGTAATGCGGTGCCACATGTTTTCTCTTTGGTCTGTCCACAGGTGTGTCTTCAGCCACATTTGATGCCGACCGCAGAGTGCCCTTTCGCTATCGGGCATCCCTGTCAAGTGAGCCCAGGCTAGACAGCGTGTCCATGCGGTTCCGAACACGCTCCCCAAATGGCAACCTCTTGTGGCTGGCCTCTGGTTCAGGCAGCAGTCCCTTCTTCTCACTATCATTAGTTGACAGTCAAGTGGAAGCTCGCTGGCAGTTCAACAGTGGAGAGCAAAGACTGCGCTTTGGGACCAATGTCACACAGGGAGAGTGGCAGGTGAGTTGCGTGGATGTGTGGTGGTAGTCTTATGGAAATTGACTTCAGGGTAGTTCAGGCAAAGGCCTCATGCAAGCGAGAGATTGTTATGGTAAAGTCTGCACATGGGAACTTGATGCATTCAAGAAAACTACTATATAGTAGGATTGTGCAGCACTTAAAGCATATTTTATAAAATACGGCAAGGCCATCCTCTTCAGGTAAATTCGTTTACATTTTATTTAGTCCACAGTTTGGCCAAAGATATCCTTGGATGCCACTGCACAAGTTCAGCCATTATATTAGTGAAACGACATCCTCGGAGAACTCTCCAACAACTGGAGAGTGCAGAAGTGATGAAAAGTGGTTGAACAGTGAATGTTGCTGGAGCCAACATTTCCACAAGTAGACTTGTCAAGGCAGCAACTGCCTTGACGAAGACAAGTCTGAACTTCTGTCTTGTTTGGAGTGGCATGTCTAGAACACTGGTTGCCTGTAAACATTGTGTTCTAATGGGCATGCATTGATGATTGATCAGATTCAATCTGATGGGCATGAAGTTGCAGTCAACCAGGTAATCAATCAGGTTTTTTTAAAAATGTGCTATTCATTGTATTTGTGAGAGCACGCTATTCATTCGTGTGTGTTACAGCTTCTGTGCTTTTATCTTTAGAGTAAACATTGCCAGAAGGGCAAAGTGAAATGCCCGAAGACGTACATCAAATGTCCATAACTTTGCTATTGCTATTACAGCTCCATTTCAAAAACTTGTACCTGTGTGTTCATTGTAGAATGGCACACAGCTGCCCCTATGTTCAAATTTCTGAGCTCAAGGTGATTATCAGGTTCTTTAGCCATTAATACGATCAGACTATAAAATTTGGTGCAAACTATGACGTATCAGTGCTTTGCCATGTGCTTGTGTGTTGTAGCTCATAGTATAGAGCACGGCAATACATAGTATGTAGGTATTTATGAGGTTTTGCTGTGCTTAATAGGATCGCATTTTTCCATGGCACATTTTTTTATAGAGCCCACTGATTGCCTATAATAAAATTTCCCACAGTATCAGTTTTTTGTCGTACCTGTAAGAAGAATGTTGCTGAAGTTTGTCTCTGTTGCAGGAGTTGCGGCTGAATGTCAGCAACACCACTGTAAATGCCACTCTTGTTCCGGGTGATCTACAGACACTCCTCAGGACAGATAATGGGTTGCTAAGCCTGTCGAACCTTTTGACATATATTGTTCTCGCTGGTGACACCGCTGAAGTCTCCTCACAAGGCCATGGCAATGTTCCATTTGAGGGCTGCCTCGAGGAGGTGCGTCTTGGTGGTATCCTCTTGCCATTCTTCACATCTGACCATCTTAGAACCAACAGCACCGCCACCTGGGACCGTTTTGAGCTTGTTGGTTTGGACGAGCCGACGGCAGGTTGCATTCTTTGTCGATCCGATCAGTGCGCCCACGGCGGGTCTTGCCAGCACCCGCTGGAGTCGTATGTCTGTGTCTGCCCACCAGCCTATGAGGGGGAACGGTGTGAACTGGATGTGGATGAGTGTGTGACCAACCCCTGCCTCCAAGGAGCACCGTGCATCAATCTGGATGGAGGTTTCCGGTGCGACTGCCCTGCTGGCTACACTGGCAAGCGGCGAGTTTCATTTCGTATTATACTGGTTAAAGAACAGAAAGGCAGGAACGCTTTTCTGTAAACGTTAATGGGACAACAGTGCATGTCTTGTCCTGCTTTTGTGTCTTATTCTGCTTGCGCAAACTGAGACCACTGGCCCGGCTTCCTTAGGCTTCTATTTCTGCCAGCTAATAGAGACTGATGTTTGCAGGTGTGAGGAGCGCATCTTGTACTGCAGCGAGAACAACAGCCCATGCAAGAATGGGGCCACCTGCTCAGAGGGTGAACCGGGCCACTTCAGCTGCCTGTGCACCGACGACTTTGAAGGCCAAAACTGCACTGACAGGGTGAGTCCCCTGACAGGAATGCATGCTTTTGGGAACTCAGCATATTGTCAGTGTTGAAGCTCGAGGACAATTACGACCATTGACCCAAGATGATGATCATTGAGCACCTTCAGTCCTGCGCTATAGTGTATGCAGTTTTGGCATGGAGAAGCTCTTGCATCAAACTGCATTGTCTTTACAAGAAAAAAGGAAAAAAAAAAACAGTAGACATCTTAAAGGGCCAGTAAACAACCCCGCGGTCCAAAATATGTGACGAAGCAATAACTGCGCATTTGTACAATGTGAACATGCTGCTGCAAGAATTTTGCAAATAAGTGCTGTAATAAGGAAGGGTATAGAAAAACCCGCTTTGGCTGGTTTTGGTTTCTCGTTCAGCTTTCCCACCCTTTTTGGCAGCAAAGAGGGGTAGGTGTAGCCCGTCGTCGTGACTTCGACCACATAACGTGACGTCAACTATTGCGTCATCGGCATGCAGCCAATGACTGAGCAAGGCTTCGTGTTAGTCGTGTCAGACTAGCGCTACAGTCACCCTAGCGGCGCAGTGAAGAAGCGCAGTAAATGCGTGACCAAAACTGCATCACCGCAGGGCCAAGGCACCGTTTTGCAGTGCAGAGGACCAATCCATCAAGTCAGTGCTACGTAAAGTTGCCCATGGGCAACTTTACCTCACTTTGTGGACGAGGACTAGACAGGCGTTGGAGAGAGGCGCGGGAACTTTTTTTTTACATTGAGCATCTGCGCGGCACACAACGCGCAGCGCTTTGATATTCATAAAACGTGATCGTTGTGGCTTTCTGCACGAATTGGCAAGCTGTTTTGGGAGATGTAAAAAAAAAAAGTCCGAGCCTTTTTACTGGCCCTTTAAAGGCATCTGCTTTGAGAACATACTACAGTGAAACTTCACTTGAACGAACTTCAAGGACCTCAGGAAAATGTTTGTTAAACTGAAAGTTCACTGAACTGAAACAGTTATGTTATATAGCTTGTTATCCCAAGCTGAAAGAAACATTTGTTGTTGAAATGAAATGTCAACATGCTGCTCATTTGCATGTGAATTTATGCTTACTGAGAACCTTGTGAAGAATGCAGTAATCTTTTGCTACATTTGTTCACTTAAGACTGTAGTAGTCACGAATTTAGTTACTAGTATATCCAAGCTCTCATCAACCATCTATGGCACAACACATTGCTGGGCAGCAAAGGCCTTGAGTTACTCCAAGCGTATCAGTGATATGCAATACATGCAGTTTTTTGTCTAGAGATATACACTTCCGTTTGGTATACTCATGATAACCAGCACGCGATTGCAGAGCTATAGGCTATGTCTGTCGCTGTAGCTATGACTCCGGCTGGCTACGAAAATATGTAGGCAGCCAATCGAGTTCAGGGTCAGTGGATGCACTTTTCGTCACTTGGTAATGAAGCACTGTTGTGAACGGAAAATCGCATCCTCTGCGACTAGCTACAGTGGCGCGCCGTTGGCGGAGCTGATTGCCAAGACCACGGTAAAACTATGCCGCAAGAAGTGCGGTTGTATGTGTTGAAGTGATCAACATGACCTGGGAGGCATTGGATAGTGTTACGGATAAGCTTGTGCGAATATTCGAGCACTTCAAATATTCGAACGAATATTACAGTATTCGAATTCGCTTCGAAACGAATTTAAATTCTAGGAAATTTCGAAGTATTCGAAATGAACGAATAGAGATATATAAAACCCTGTAAAGGTGGTTTCACTGCAGTGGAGGTGTGCTATACCGTGAATGCACCTTTCCAGGAGAAATCCGCACTTCCGCGAAGCCCTACTTCAAGGTTAAATGAACATAAAGTAGAACTTAGTTAATTCAAAGTCACTGGGACTGTGAAAAGTCTGATTAAGCGGGTTTTCGAATTAACCAAACATACAAAAAGCGGCATACAAGGAACTTTGAATTACTAGAAGTAATCAGAGGTGGTCGTTTGCTGTGCCTGCTAGCTTGCGGCTACAAGGGTTATGTCTTCCAGCAATACCTGGCCCTAATTTTGCCGCTAAACCGGGGAAACGGTGGGCCTCGCTGCTGCCAGTGCAAGAAAAAAAAAAGGAAGAAAAAAAAGGTCTCGTGGTCAACTGAAATGCGCGCCTGCGGAAAAAAAAGACGTGCTTTGCTGCAACACAGTGGTGACACGCAGGCAGCATGTCACCTGCTTCTCGCAGCGTCAGCGCATCATGATGTGACCATTCGCCCATTCCTTCTGGTAAAATAAAGAATTTAATAATGACCAGTGTGACGGAATTCGCGATGTGTTCTGGGTGGAAAAGATGATCACTGAAGTTTTCTAACTGAGTTTTCAAAGTAGGGGGTGTAGGTGTTGCAGGCAAGTACTCCGTCAGCAGTGCAAGTGCGAAAATTGCCGGAACAACCGCCAATCGGAGGTTTGCATACACCGTGAATTCAGTCAGATCGCCCTTTATTAATTTCTCTATTTTCCCAGAAAGAATGGGTAAATCATGGCGCGCTGGCGTTGATAGAAGCATGCGTCATGCTGCCCGCGTGTCACCACTGTGTTGCAATGAAGCACGTCTTCTTTTCCGCAGGTGCACATTTCAGCTGACCACGAGACCGCTTTTGTTTTTTGTTTTTGTTTTTTTGCGCTGGCAGCAGCGAGGCTGGGATGCTTCACTTGTCACCCATTAGTATCGCTACACTGCATTGCCGTGTGGCTCCTAAGGGCCATCATTTCTGCGGATTTGCGGCTAAATCGGGATCGGAGAATTGGTACATGGCACCCTAAGTTTTCGAATGAACCGGGCTGGTACTGACCGCCGCTTCAAATTATCCACTCAAATTTACATTGCAAGATACGGGGCTGCAGAAATCCTTCTAATTATGCGGGATTTCGAAATAACCGAGTTAGAATCAATGAGGTTTTACTGTGTTACCCTCACATCGGTTCATCATTTTTTAAGTTTAAAAGCTTGTTATACCGGCTTATATGCCCTAAGTATAGTAAATTTGAAAACATAACATATTTTGCAGGTTATCACTTGCACTCTACCAAAAGTGAGATCCTGCTACTACTCAAAGTTGCTTCCACTTCCCTTTGAACCAAAAAGAATACCATATGCATATTTCTTGTTTCAACTTCAAAAATATTGCATTGGTTAGTTGGGTCATGACAAATATGCTCATTTTTCTTTATAATACATGATATAAACTATTCGAATTCGCTTCAAAATTCGCTTCGACCAAATCACTATTCGCTTCGAATTCGCTTCGGACCAAAAATTTACTATTCGCACAAGCCTAGTTACGGAATACGTTCGTAGAATTGAAATACGCACTCCACTGAATTTCGTTAAACCTTAATGCGTTAGCGTTGGGTTCAATCGCGCTTCAGTGGGGGATTTAAAAAACGTTCGTACAACCTAATAGTTTGTTTAATTGGCGTTTGCTCAAGTGGTATTTTACTGTACCTTGTTTCCAGCAGAATAATTTTAAAGTTTTTGTCATTTTTAAAAACGATAGCAGAAGAAAGAAAAATGTGTACTGGTGTATAGTTACAGGTACACTGTCAGTTTTTTTGGAAGGGAACACGCGAACGGGTGGCCTGCGCGCTCCGGCGGCTGCTTGCAGCGCCTTCAGACGGGAGCGAGAACAACCACAGTCTGTTTTCGCGTCATCTAGTGGCGAGAAAAACGACCAGTCATGAGTGATATGCAATGGGCTGCAAGATTGCAGCGCCTTCCCCCTTGAAGGCGATTACCCAAGAGGCCGGGCCAGCGGCGTGTCATTCACTGCTTGTAAACTCTGCTTGGCAATCGAGCGCACTCAACACGAGGAAGCTCTACCGCTTGGCTTTCACGCGTCACACTTCAGCTGATTTAGAACGATTTAGGCGACAGTGGTGCACTCAGGTGAGCTTTTGTTGGTGGTTTGCTGCTTTGAAATCTCTCATTGAATACTGTGGAAAACCTTCTGGGTAGAATCCCACTTAGCCGTGAACGTATCGCCTGCTAAGGCAAAAAGTATAGTATGTCCACGCTCGATGCTTTAAAGTCATGCGTGACTGTCGCTGGGGTTGTGACGATAGCGCGAGGTGGTGCTGCGTAGCAAACAAAAGGAGAAACAGTCTGTTTGTGTACAGCACGAGGAACGACGAAGACGGTAAGAACAGAAGGGACACAGACGAGCGCTGTCCGTCTCCCTTCTGTTCTTACCGTCTTCGTCGTTCCTCGCGCTGTACACAAACATGCTGCCGTACCAACTAGCCCAACTTTCAATACTGGAGAAACAGTCTCGTGGTGGTTCTGAAGATTTTCATCTATATTCACCAAGTAACATGAATGACGTGAACATGAATCGTGAAAATGTGTTTATTGAAACTGAAAAAATACGTCAATTGTCTTTTTGCTTTTTCACATCAACAGAAAGAAGTACCACTGCGGAATTTGTCAATAATTAGTGGCGTCACCATTCGCGGCAAGGACAGCTGCCGCTCAAGTTAGTAGGGATTCATTCAGAGCAGCCGTTAGGGATGTGTACCTTCTCAGCTTCTCCCACTCCTCCTTGACGACAACCCAAAGGTCGTCCACCGAGAGTCCCTGTAAAGACCGGCCCGCCAGTGCGCTTTTCAAAAGTACCCGGCTAACCATCAGCTAAACAGCAAACCACCAACAAAAGCTCGCCTGACTGCAACACTGTCACCTAAATCGTTCTAAATCAGCTGAAGCGTAACGCGTGAAAGCCAAGCGGCAGAGCTTCCCCGTGTCGAGTGCGCTGAATTGCCAAGCAGAGTTTACGAGCAGCAGATGACATGCCACTGGCCCGGTCTCCTAAGTAGTCTCCTTCAAGGAGGAAAGCGCTGCAATCTTGCAGCCCGTTGCATATCACCCATGACTGGTGGTTTTTCTCGCCACTAGATGACGCGAAAAGAGACTGTGGTTGCTGTCGCTCCCGCTTGAAGGCGCTGCAAGCAGCCGCCGGAGCACGCGGGCCACCCGCTCGCGTGTTCCCTTTCATAAAAATTGACAGTGTACATAATTTTTTACTGGTGTTTTACTTACTGTGAGCATTTCAGCCACAATTGCCTGTACCTCGTTAACAAAACCACCATAGAGTTTCTCACAATAATACCTAGAGGGAAATGTGGCACCACCGTCTATGTGAGTTCCCTAAGGGGCGTTGTGCTGTCAAGGGAATGACGGTATGTGTGTCTACGAGGCTAGTGTTGGCTGGTGTTGAGCGATGCTTGGCCTTAAACGTGGATATGGCTACACAAATAAGGCTTCTTTAAAAGAAGACCTTCAAAAGCGAATCTCACTCGCCCGTATTATATTCTAGAATAAAAGTTAACTCAGCTGCAGGGCATTACCAAATGGCGAAAAGAAGAAACAAATGACACGGTGTCGCAAAGTGAACATAGACCTTGTCGTCTGTCTTCCAACTTTAGTGGTCACTCTGTGCTTTTTATGTTTCGTAAAATTGTGCATTGACGCAAAAGTTTTCACAGTTAAACAAAACTCACATCTGTGAAATACTAAAAAAGAAATAGCTCACTGCGTGCTGCTACAGTACAAAATTAACCATTGTGACAAAAGGAACGCTTCTAGCCAGACATGTCTTGATGGTTTCCTGGCTCTTCGTGAATGATGCCAATCTAAATCCGACACATCCCAGCATTTCTATGCATACAACAGCATCGCAGCGCCACCTTTCTCTCTAGGTAATTGTAAGAAACTCAAAGGAGACCACTAACCTCTCCAAGCCACCTTAGATGGACATTTGTCAGCTTTGCACAACCTGCAAACAATGGTTTTATTCTTTGTGGAAAAGAAATAAAACGGACATGCTGCTGATTTACCCTTTTTAATTGAACTTATAATACAGGAAAATAATTCATTCTGAAATGTTCTTTGTGCATGTGCTTACGTGTTAATGAATGCTTCTCATATGATGGTCAGGTTTGTTGTTTCTTAGTTGAAGAGTACAATCAGTGTATTTGGTCAATGTTCAGTGTTACCTTCGCATTAAAAAAAGATTTGTCAGGAAGGATGACAGCATAATATGCATTGGGAAAGGAGATAGGCCATATTATAAGAAATAGTATAAGAACGCATCATTTATTGCATAATGAACTTGTTTGGTTAATGTGTCTTTTTTGCCCCTTGTCTTGTTCTAAGTGCATGGGTGCAAGTTGATTTCACTCGGGGTTTGACTTTGACAGGACACACAGTCAGCTGAATGTCATAGGAAGAATATAATTTTTAGGCTCTGACAGAGTGATGATGTTAGGAGAGCAGTGGTTTGGCCAATTACAATGGTGAGACACATGGAAGCTGAATGTTTTGTACAGCTTTCATTTAGACAGTGTCCCAGCCTTTGTTTCTCTCTCCCTCCATGCCAGGGCAGCATTGTCACATATAGTGCACTCTCTTGATTGCAGAAGGTCATCACGTGTAACCAAGCTCCCTGTCAGAACAATGGAATGTGCTATGCTCAGGAACCCATTGGAAAGATGGCTGTAAGTAGCTCGAAGCTTTTTCATCAGTTTGTTAGGTAGAATCTTCTGGTGATACCACATTCATTGGCTCCAATAAAGGTGGAACATCTAATAATAATATGTAGCATACTTTAGCTGATGGCGCTTTCTTGAAGCCTTGTACTGGCATCATGAAAAATTTACCAAATCACAGTTGGCGTCAAAGGTTGACGGGGTTGTGTGTTGCATGCAAAAAATTCAATTTTTCACCGATCTGTGACCGTAGCCAATAGAACTACTCAACGTTATGTTGTTTGCATGTTACCACGAAGAGGAAATCTGAACACCAGGCTGCATGCCTGGACTGCATAGATATTCAGGGTTTTCTCTAGGTTTCGTGGTCTGTGAACTTTCAGTGCCGACTGCAGGATGAGTGTACATGCATGGGACATTTGCATGGTGCACTACAAGCTTTAAAAAAATGCGACTTGAACAGCGCGTGAAACACCCAAGGAGGAGTAACCGACGTTTCACGCGCTGTTCACGTCACTATAGAATACCAACTAGCCCGGTCACACACCTTGCTTTAAAAAATGAACAGAGCACCCTATGTGGGCCATATTTCTTGTGTGGACTCGAGCAAGGACTCATTGCAAGGCCATGTCCCATAGCGGGTGACTAAAACTTTATTCAGAAGAAAAAGAATTATTGGGAAAGAGCCCACAGTACAGTTAGGTGAGCGGGAAAAAAAAATGGACAATCTTGTCATGATGTGGCAACCAGGAATGCACTGGAGAAAGACCTATCGTTACCAGGATCAGCTCAAAGGCTCTGTAGATGGACAATGCAGTGCATATGTAGGCCACATCTGTGCCACACCCTGCCAAAATTGTAAAAATGAGGTACGGCCCTTTGCTTAGCAATTACAAGCTCTTAAAACTTCGGTTTCATTGGGACACAACAGACAAACTATAAGGTACAGCATATTCAGTCGTTTGGTAGGGTAAGGTTGAGAGGGTTTATTGCTACTGGACTAAACAAAGGCCAAAGGACTCCTCTTCATTTAGATTCATACTGAAACCTCAGTATGACGTGAAATTCATCTGGTATTCAGGCTGTGTTCAAATTCTTGAGTGCTTGAAATTTACTAAAGGGAGCTTTTTATTCAATTAGAATGCAGCAGTTCATCTTAATAATGAGGAGTTAACTAGATCCTTGGCAGATTTTTTCCAAAATACAAGATATTTTGGCCAGATAACCGTATGTGAAATTCAGGGTGGTCTGCTACCATTTTTTTTTTTTCATTTATGCATCTTTTCTGGCTTACTGAGCCTCCTTTTACAGTAAGGGTGCCTTTCTTGTTTCTGCAGCATAATTTGCTAAAATACAATTAAAGATAATGGTATTCTTATTTTAGTATTATGTTACTGAAGGCTCTGGTTACAGCATTACATGTGTTTATGGTGAGTGTTAACAGCAAAGTTCTATGTGGTGAAGGGGGATTCTGCTCAGCTTAATTTTCTGCAATTTGTTCTTTTCGTTACTTCTTTTTTTTCTTTTTGCCATTGCACTCTTTATAGTTTTTGTGAATGTGTGTACCAAATGCTAGCTAGAGTTCCAGATTTCAATGGTGATGGAATGGATGCAAAGCCTTCTTGTGCACTGATTCCCACTGCGTGATTATCTATTTTCCTGTGCTTATTCAGTACCGGTGCGAGTGTGAGCATGGCTTTGAGGGAACCAACTGCGAGCGTGCCCGTGACTTCTGTGAGAGTGCACCGTGCCTGCATGGTGCCGCCTGTGAGAGTGAACGAGGGGGTCACCGATGCATCTGCGTGGATGGCTACAGGGGCGATAACTGTGGTGAACTCATAGACTACTGTCTCGAGCCTTCGCCCAACGGCCCGTGCCTCCACGGGGGACGTTGTGTGCCGCACGTGGGGGGCTTCACGTGTGACTGTGAAGGCAGTAAGTGTCATATAGTATCTGTGCATTCTTGTTTTGGCAAAAAATTTTGTTCATATCCAATATATGTTATAAGAGGCTAAATCAGCTCTAATGAATCCACTGTTGTATAACTACAACATAATTATAACAAGGTGAATGGGAGTGCTCTTGAAGTGACGTTTACGAACGCTTACGCTGCACAATATTTCAAGTCACGCACAAAAAAAATTTGCTCTCTGGTAACTGAAATTGTGTCAAAGCTCATGTTTTCATTGTAGCCATTGAAATAACTCAATGCCCAACAAAATTCTAACTCTATACTTTATGTGCACAAATTCACTGTAGTCTACACGTTCAGTGTGATTTTATTATGTCTACAAGTCAAGTTGTAAAGACTTTCCTTTGGTGCATCACAAATAATAATGATGCTGTCATAGTGTTTCTTTTCTCTGTACAACTGAATCGAGCTTGCAAACAAAACATAAGCTGGCAGTATGATTGCATTTGAATGTTATGTGGAGAAACTGTAAACTGAAAACTATATTGAATGACGAGCTATGTGTAACACTTCAAATGTAAGGTCTGTGTGGGAAAAGTACCCAAGCGTGCTTTAAAAAAATGTGAACGTGTGGCCTTCCAGTGTAGTTGGTATTCTCCCACAGGGAGCAAAGTGGCACTCCCACTTCTCGAAACAGTCTACAACTGGTCCTTGGAAGATAAATCTGGCCACTTGACTTTGTATTGATTCGGAAGTCTTAATGAGGTAATTCTAATGTGGATTCCAAATTCCTTCTGCATATTGAAGTTTTGTTCAAGCAAACATTTCATAAAACGTTTGGCAGGCAGAGAGGGGTAAGAAGGACAGCTTTTTTTTTTATGAAGCCACATGACATGGATGTGTCCGATACGGCATTTGATATGTGTTGTGACCAGATTAGTTGGTTGCTGATAAGAACACCAGGATATCTGTATTTGCTCACCTGTGAAAAAGGTGTTAAGTATACTGGACAAGGGTGTCAATGCAGGCTAGTTGGTATTTCATTGCAGGTTTTTGGGTGTAGCGCCGCGTACGAATTGGTAAGAAAGAAGATGACAGGAAAGAGGCGCACTCGCAACTGAACTTTATTTTGCGTCGATTGCAAATATAAAGCTATGAAAAGCACCACGTGTTACCTATAACACTGCCACATAGTAAAACCAGATAAAACCAGATAAAATGGCCTACCGCACTAATCATCGAGATAGTCTATTTCACATGAAAATAGGTCAAGAGACAGCTTGCTGATGCATCTGCTGCCCAACTTGTTGATGACATACGCTTCAATAACTCACGCGCTTGTTTTCTTCTATATCTTTTAAGTACTCGCGTCTTCTCCAGCTCAGGTGCGCAGTGGGCTGACGCGCACTGTTTGATGCAATGAAGTGCCAAGTTGCTTCCCGTACCATTCTTTAACGTGTCCTTATGTTCCCTTAGACGTTCGTTGAGGCACCGGCCCGTATGACCGACGTACACCAGTCCGCACGTCAGGGCGATCTCGTACACGACGTTCCTTTGGCATTCGACGAAGGACGTGATGTGTTCCTTGGTGCAAGTCGGCGTCCTGTGTTCACTTGGCGGCACATGGCTCCGAGCTTGTTTGGGGCGCTGAAGACAACACGAACACCTACGCGTCTCGTGTTCTTTTTGATGCGATGTGAGACGCCGTGAAGATAAGGGATTACCGCAGTCTTTGGGCGTGTCTCCTGTCCTTTGTCTTTTTCTGCAGGATCGGTGCATTTCTTGCTCTGGCCACTCCAAGCTAGTCAAGCGGGGCATCGCGGTATCAGCATTGAGGAACACATTGCAGCGATCTTGCCACCACAAGATCCAGGACAGCTTTGTTACCCAGATGGAGAGGTTGAATGCTGCCGGGTTTCCCTCTCACATGCTATGTGAATTGGCGACAATGCTTTTGTGCAAGAAACGCACCGATGCTGCAGAAAAAGACAAAGGACAGGAGACACGCCCAAAGACTGCGGTAATCCCTTATCTTCACGGCGTCTCACATCGCATCAAAAAGAACACGGGACGCGTAGGTGTTCGTGTTCTCTTCAGCGCCCCAAACAAGCTCGAAGCCATGTGCCGCCAAGTGAATTCTCGTGAACACAGGACGCCGACTTGCACCAAGAAACACGTCACGTCCTTCGTCGAATGCCAAAGGAACGTCGTGTACGAGATCGCCCTGACGTGCGGACTGGTGTACGTCGGTCATACGGGGCGGTGCCTCAACGAACGTCTAAGGGAACATAAGGGCACGTTAAAGAATGGTACGGGAAGCAACTTGGCACTTCATTGCATCAAACAGTGTGCGTCAGCCCACTGCGCACCTGAGCTGGAGAAGACGCGAGTACTTAAAAGATATAGAAGAAAACAAGCGCGTGAGTTATTTGAAGCGTATGTCATCAACAAGTTGGGCAGCAGATGCATCAGCAAGCCGTCTCTTGACCTATTTTCATGTGAAATAGACTATCTCGATGATTAGTGCGGTAGGCCATTTTATCTGGTTTTATCTGGTTTTACTATGTGGCAGTGTTATAGGTAACACGTGGTGCTTTTCATAGCTTTATATTTGCAATCGACGCGAAATAAAGTTCAGTTGCGAGTGCGCCTCTTTCCTGTCATCTTCTTTCTTACCAATTCGTACGCGGCGCTACACCCAAGAACCTGCAGTGTTAAGTATGACAGGCAAGAGTGGAAGTGATTTGTGAGACAGATGCACAAATGTAGAAACACTTGTGTGTACCATTAATAAATTCTGGCTAAAGTTAGCTATTTATGTGTCGATAGAAGACTCAGTCATTTGTGAGAAAGACTAAAGGGTGATCAAACTGCGGAGGGTTAGTCATTAATGAAAATAGGAAAGTAAACAAAAAAGTACAGGTAAGCAAATATCTTTGCCTGCAATTTAATAGTTCTATAATCTCACTTTAGTTAGGTTTTCTACTTCAAGCCCTTAAAAAGTTCGCACATGTTCGACTTGGGGGGTCTGTTATAATAAGGTAAATACGGCTGATGTAAAAGTCATATGTTCTTGGTTGTTTTTCTGCCTCTTGTCTAATTCAATACAACAAATCACTGTATCCATTTAGTCGGTCCAGTCAGTGTTTAATTATTATTAGGTTGACTGTACCATTTGCGAAAACTGTGAAGCCCTTTGCATCCAAAATTCTGCATCCATACGTCAGTTGAATTCAGTTTTCTCGCAACAAATATTATTCAAGTCGATTCACTGGTTGTCTAAAGCGAACATTTCTACATTTTGTGTGTAGTATTGGAACTGAGAATTTGCTGTTGATTTTTAGCAAAAGCTTTAAGTCATAGGCTGTTACTTATAACCCAAGTACTATTTGATGGAGAGATTTGCATTCTTACCAGAAGCATAAAGTGACAAGAGACAAGCCATTCAGGCACAGTGCCATTCAGGAAAAGACTAGGGTTGTGCGAATATTCGAAATTTGGAATATTTTTCGAATAGTGTTTGCTGTTCGATTCGCACTGGAATTTTACTATTCGAACTATTCGAACTTCCCAAAAACAAATGCAGTCAACGTCCGACTGAAAGTGACCCCTTCAGATTTTCAATATGCTTCTCCGCATTGCACTCTCGTATTGCAGCAAAGCTACCTTTCAAGCTCCGTTACGGTCGAACTTTGCCAAGACACAATGTCAGATTGGAAGTGGTTCCTAGATTTTCAATATGCTTCACGTCATCACACCCCGGTATTGCGGCAAAGCTGCCTTTCAAGCTCTGCTACGGTCGCAAATGTATTAACTCAAGAAAACGCTGGTTCCAACATGGAGATGAAAGATGTGACAGAGGTTGGGGCTCAATTAATGCCGTTTTAGACCTGAAATTTGGAAAGGAAGTTCGAAAAATTGGAAGCCAAAGCTTTTTAGCACCCAAAATTTCAGATGTTCTTATATATCGACGTCTACGAGGTAGATTTGGAACTCTGGACTTGAAGGGAGCACACCCTTGTCCGCCACATCAGTTGGCCTTCCACAGAAGTTGAAAGAGGAGGAGAGGCTGAGGAAATGGCATCTCTGCCAATCACGTGTAAAGTGTTGTCGGCAACACTTTGGTTGCACCAAATCATGTACATAAATACAATTCGGCCTCTAGATTGCCTCATTCTTGATAAGACAACTATGAAACACCACCCCGCCAGTGCTTCGTCAACCTAGCGAAAAGAAACACTTTCATGTTACTATCTCATAAGAATATGCTTAGGAATCCTCTCTAACTTTTCTTTCTGCCATTTCGCTTCGAAGTATTCGAAAAATATTCTAGAAATATTTGAGAAATATTCGAAAAATATTCGATTTGATTTGCACTCGCACTTCAATATTCGAATTCGCTTCGCACCAAAAATTTTGCTATTCGCACAGCTCTAGAAAAGACCACTCCTGAACACCACTTCTCTTAAAGGTGCCCTGCAAAACTATTTGAGCGTGGTCAGAAAATGCTGCCGATCGGTATCCGACGCTTCTGTGAGCATATGAGCCCAACATTATAGCACAGCACGCAGTGGGGAATTTACAGTTTATGTTCCACGTCAGCTAGAAATCACTCGCTCTTCTCTCGACAAAGGATGGCGTATACCCAAATCAACTGTGTCACATGCCCAAAGCAACTGCTTCACATGCCCAAAAGGCACTGCCATTAGCTGATTTGAACATTGTGAGTTGCTTAGTTATCGTGGCCACCGTGGTGTGCTGCGACATGCCCACCCCGTGGTTAGCTGAGCTGCGCACAACATTTATAGGTTGGCCGTGTGCGCGGTCAAAGAAACATAAAGAGCAAGTGCTCCCTTTCACCCCCACCCCCCTCCGCTGTGTAGAACAAGGGAGAAAGCTCTTGGAGCGTGCGACAAATCCCTGTACTTGTGAAAATTCTGGAAATTTTTGCAGCAGCCAATTCGTGAGGCAATAAACTCCGATAGTGAGGTCATTTCCTCATTACTTGGAAAAGTGTTGCAGGGCCCCTTTAATACTTTGTTAGTAATAATATGAAAGG
The DNA here is from genome assembly GCF_013339695.2 of Rhipicephalus sanguineus. Taxonomy (NCBI): domain Eukaryota; kingdom Metazoa; phylum Arthropoda; class Arachnida; order Ixodida; family Ixodidae; genus Rhipicephalus; species Rhipicephalus sanguineus. The sequence goes on along the minus strand of NC_051176.1, from coordinate 27,268,723 downwards.
GCTTTGTAGGTAGCGTTAAGGGATGCAGGGCATTGGAGTCGCTAAGCACTGTGACTGACTAGGCGTGCAGAATATGTGTGATGTGTTTATTACCACCTGTGCAGCTGGCTACGAGGGTGCTCATTGCGAGACAAACGTGAACGAGTGTGCGCTGGAGGTGACCCCTTGTGAGCACGGTAGCACGTGTGTCGACGCTGAGGGCTCGTACAAATGTACGTGCACCAGTGGTCGCTTTGGCCGCCACTGCGAGCACAATGACACTTGCCACCTGGAGGAGCCGTGCCGTAACGAGGCCCCCTGCACGCCACTGGCTGAGGGGCGCTTCTTCTGCAACTGCACGCCTGGCTACCATGGGCTCACCTGTGCACTCCTGGTAAGTGGACTGTGGTCAATACGATGGGTGTTAAATAATGAAGTGACAGCATGCAAGCAACAGGACTGTGCTGTGTTAAACACAAAGGCAGTTTTATGTGTTAACTTCAGGTAGGGACACAAACTCCTTGTTTTACATCAATGGGCGTAGTAGCTCAGTAATACTGCATCTTTTTTTGTGCTTACTCCTCCTTTTGTCCTTTCTCAAGCCACAAGGAACCTTCCAGCCTTTCCCTCTTCATTTCTCTCTCTTGTGCTACACGGCTAAATATTGAAAGAAATGTTCCACAAAAGAAATGCTATTCCTACTTTGGCCATGCCTCCGCTTTTTCTGTGTGCGTGTCTCGTCAATTGCAGTTGCTTCTTCAGATAGCATCCATCAAGGGAAGCTAAGCTTCTCTCATCACATCCGTTTTCTCATGAAAGCCAATTTCACTGTAATGTTCCGGCTTATTTATTGCTAAATTTTTCTCAATAGAGGGCTTTTATTTTGTGCGTGTGTTTCAACGTGATAATTTTGCATGCTGTTTCGGTCCAAGTTACATGAAAACTGGAATTACATGCACCTTACCAGACATTCTTTTGTAGTTTCACCATCCTCGAACGCCCTTGTCGGGCTGCAGACAACTCTTAAGATGTGGTGCACTTACTTGCAGTGCAGTGCATGCTGTCAACTGGGTGCCCATCGCTTGTTTCACTGCTTTGTGCAGGTGAGCAGCGCCTCACTGGACAGCACGGACCTGAAGCTGGTGATTGGCCTTACAGTGGCATGTGTGTTCCTGCTGGCATTCATTGTGGGGGCCACGGTGTTCCTGCGCATGGCCAAGAAGAAGCGTGCAACCCGTGGCACCTACAGCCCAAGCAACCAGGAAATGTTTGGCGCACGTGTCGAGATGAATCCCGTGATGAAGCCTCCACCCGAGGAAAGGCTGATATGAGTGAGACGGACAGACAGTGGTTTTGTTCCTGCCCACCACTGGTGGTGCGGCAACGGTGGCAGTGGTGCTGCTCTGTCCTTGCTCTAGCTTCACTCCACTTTTGAACGGCGCGTCTACTTCGAGAGACGGGTCGTATTCGTCCAGCAAAGACTACGTTGTGTTCTCTTGGAAAGAAGGCGTGACACTTCACTCATTGAGCATGTCTTTGTGCTGGGAAGGCATTGTTGAATCTTTCAACAGCTGCACACCTCTGGCGACAAAGTTCCAGCCTTGATTTCTTTTCACTGAACTCAAGCTCGTGTGCCACAATGCGAAGGATTCGGTTCACTTGTAGACTTATATTCTCCTTCCTGATGCCTGCATGTTTCTCCTTTTTGTTTACAGTCTTGGCTCTGAGTCTTATCTACAGTCATGGTTCTTTACCACACTTTTATCATCAGATCTCTACAGCTGGAATGTCATCATTTTCTTTCCCTTAGCTTCACTGGCAATTACACCTTCCCTTCTGTTTCCTGTGAGCAAGATGTTACTTGTTTTGTTTTTTTCGTATGAGGAGACTGTATTGCTTATGCAAATAGTGCTACTGTGAGCCAAACAACTGTGAGCAACTCCTTGGTCCCAGCAGTGACCGGGCTCCAAGATTCACAGCTGTTAGTCTGTCTCACCACCTACATTCAACCACTTTCACGTCATTTCTTACCGGCAGTGCTTCTTTCTTTGGGTTTGTGAGCAGAACAACCTTTCTTTTGCATCACCATCCAAAACGGTCAACTCGTGGCCACAAGGTCTGTAACAACAAACTTGTCTGGCCTGAGAGTCGAGTTATCAAAAACAGAAAAAGACTGGGATCTCCATCTTTCGTGTTGCTTGAATGCTGGCATCACCACTGCCATCATGGTTGTTTCATCACCATGGCAGCCACATTGTGATCCCATCAGCACCGCATTGCCTTTTCAAGCTGTGCCTGAAGCTCCAGAAGAGCAGCTATGACCACCACCAGCACCATGGGACCAAGTGTGCTTGTGCTTTACTTTTCTTTCAAAAGCTTCTCGGGACACTGATGTGCTGTGGGATGTGCATGTTAACAGACCTAACCTGTGACAAAGTCTTAGACTGTGGAGGGTTCCTAGGGTGCAGGGCAGCTCACACTCAAGATGAGTTGGCACTGTGCAGGAAACTGTGGCAAAATGTTTTGGGCTCTGCGACATACTGCCTCAGATGTGAGTTCCTACGGTGCTATGAGCAGCGAGTGGCATTGCCTTTGGAGCGAAAGGCACAGACATCGCTGTCAACACCAGGACTCTAGAGTGTTGCAGTCCCATTGGCTGCCTGTTTTCTATGTTACGAACTGGCCATGCTTGTTTGTGTCGCACTTGTTGGCCTTCTATACACATTGTCATTGACCACAAGGATAACTTTTCAGCCAATGAAATGCCTCCATGTAGACATGTTCGGTCTCTTTTCAGAGCACTGTTACCTGATACAGAGATGTATGGGTGCATTTTTCAGATTTATATTTCTGTTCACTGCATGTATAGTACTTTGAAATAAGGTCTGATATCACTGATGCGCTTTCCCTCATTCCGTCCAGCACACTCAATGTGCAACTCTTGCCAAAGCACCTATATCATGTTGGCTTTCTGTAGATACTAATTAAATGCTATGATAGGAAATCTACTGTGTACAAAGCAAACCTTATTGTAAAGAATGTGCAACAGTTGCAAGGCAGAACACTGGAGAAAATAGAAATGGCACAAGACTTTGAAGGTGATCGACAATAATTTCGCACTACGCAGGACAAGGCAAAACAACGCACGTGTTGCTTTGTCTAGCTCTCTGTCCTATGAGCTGTTTTTATTCTTGACAATGCTGCATCAACTGCAGTGCGAAGATCAGTGCAGAGAATTGCCTAATCCAAAGGAGAAGCTGGTAATATTTATGAAGTTCCTGCAGCTGCCAGAGAGGCAAGTTTTCCATTTGGCGTACCAACACACTCGGGGTTTATAGCGTGGGAGTTTTAGCTCAGACATGCTGGGATGAGTGCAGAGACTGGACTCGCAAGAGTGCCAAGGCCTGCACTTTGAATCAATAGCGTGAATGAGAGGGAGTTTTACTTAAGTGTTATGTTACGAGGGGATGTTAGAACATGCTATATTAGGTTTATAAATGTTGAGGTGTTTCATGAAACAGTTTTTTCAGCCTAGCATAGCTGTTATAAGCTTGCAAGCACAAAAAATGCAGCTTTGGCAAATCTTATCTTTTCTGAGCAATATTTGTATTGTTTGTTACACGGGCCATCATAGTGCTATGTCTTGGCAATCTGCTACTTCATTCAGAAGGCCACAATTTGTGGTATGAGGAGGGCCAATTGCAGGTTCTTGTTGGCACTGCGAGGCCCGAAATGAACACACGAAGCTGATGGACAAATGCCCTAGACGGAGCGGCGTGCTTCTTGTAATGTCAGTCCCTACAGTTTCTGTTTAGCTTATGGATAATGGTTTGAATGCTATAAAAAACTCAAGTGTTCGCCCTCTCTTGAAAGTATATTTGAGCAAAACAGTTTTTCACAGATAGTACCAGTCCTTTAATTGTGCAGTGTAACCTTGATATCTGGTTTGAGTGAGGGAACAATATTTGGTTACTGTCAAACCTTTAAAGCAAAGTGCTTGGGACTTTCAGAATACATTGTTATACTGGTCACTTTGTGTTAAGATTAATCACCAAAATGCTGAAAAATTGAAGCGTAAACATAAAGAATCCGTTGTATAGGTAAAATCATCATAGAGGCAGTCAAGTGCATTATTTTCTTTCATTGAGGGAAAAAAAAAGTTCATGCCAACTTGTAAAGTTTACTCCGCTCGTCTCTCGGTGACCATGCAATATGTCGTTGCAGCACTTGTGATCAAGAATCTCCTGTTTGCAGTCTCACACTTTTAAATTAGACTGTTATGAAACACTCGTCTAGGTGGAACAAGTTGCTGCTGGCTGTTTGACTTTTTAAACTTTACTTGGGCAAATGTGGTGCGGACTAAGCAGTTGCCTGTTTGGCATCTGCGTTTTTGTTCATGCTGCGGCCTTTTAGTATTGACACTTTATATTTGTCCTATTAGTATAAAAAAATGGTCTTTTGAATGTGATTCAAAAAAGGAAGGATGGTGCAAACGACATGGAGGGGGCACAATGCAGTAGATATGTGCTCGCAGCTGAATTCTTGACGTACCGTATTTTCATTTTCGTGGGCATTTGGTGCACAAATTGCTCAAGCTTACGCGGCTACAGCACTTGCTACGCTCCTGCATGAAAGCATTCACACAGCTTAGCCTCTGGTTTTGATTCTTCGCATTTGTGCTTTGTTTTTCCAGCATTATATACACTGAGAGCTGTGAAAAAAAATTTTTTACAGTCTGCATTTCAAGGACCTGCTTTGTGAAAAGTTCACTGTTTGCGGTGTCATTGCATATTGGCCGATCAGTATCAACGTCTCGTGCTGATGTCATGCTTTTCGCAATTAGCAGCAGCGTTTATGAAAAGAGCAGGTTTAATGTAGGCAAGAAAAGTTTTTGTTTTCTTTACTAGCTTTTTAACCAGACCATGATATCCACCCTTACCTTGTCTGTCCTCCGTAGGCACAGTTGGGGCCCCAATTTTGCCAAAGATGTTGACTGCACCAGGAAAAACAAAAAGAGCTGTTCTCACTTTATTTGTTCTGAGAATATTGTTGCCCAAACCTTGCACAATGAGCATACACATTTTACTGGGTCAAATTGCACACTTGTCAGGTTATACGTGTGTACGTGTTTTTAATATGTTACTGCTACGGTCCTCTAATTGCTCAGGGAAGTTAACGCTGCAGTTTTTTTTTTCTTTGCTTGTCACCATGCCAACGCTTGAGGAGCACTTGTCATGCGAGCTGTGTCTGGCTCAGCTACAACTGCTGCAACATCCCACTGCAGTGACGATTAGGTCCGGGGCCTCAGAAGTGCCATAGTGTAACTTGTGTAGTCCGGTCAGTGGAGTAATTATTTCATATTTTCATGACCCAACATCATCATTTAAGCAACCATGCGGCGAAAGCCACTGTCCACTCTGATTTTGTCGGTTACTGATGAGACTATGGAGGCTTTGAGCATTGCTGCGTAGCATGTTATGAAGGCACTGAATATTTAGATGATGTTCACACTAGCCAAATGTGGCTCTGATTTGGCCTACTTTGATGGAGGCTACCTTTCTGATCACAGTAGTGCTACATAAATGCTGTGCAGCTTGAAGTCACTGTGCTTATAGAGCTGCATCAATTGGAAACAGACCAACACACACAACAGTGGTATGTTGTGTGTGTGTGATTCTCTTTTTTTTTCAAGCAATGCACTTTTGCAATTGTGGCATGACCAGATTACATTAATTTTCTTGAATGCTTATACACACGTAAGCTGTGAGTGCACATTGTAATTGCAAAATACGTTTACACGACAGTGTTTCATGCCCTCGGTATGGTGGCATACCATTGTGAAGCTAGCGCCTCGTGGCAGCTCACATGCAGTTTGGAAGGTCTACACGGTGGTGTTCTGATGATGGAAGCATCCAGTTGTGGTTCCTAGTGCTGCGAATGCTGCATGTGTTCTGTTTAGCGCATTCTTGCTTACATTTGAGCCAGACCCAATTCCCCGTGGGTGCACGTTTATGCATATGTAATCTGGAATGGTTTGCGTGCAGCTTTTAGACAATAAATCTATGTAGGGCATGGGCTGGACATGAAGATATCTGCACCAGATTCTCTCTGGCCCACTTGCTCCAATGTATAATACCAAATGCAGTTCTGTTCTCACTGCCGCTCTTCTCACAAATGTGCAAATTCAACTGTAGTACCATATAATCTTGCACTCTGACTTGGAGGTTTTATACTGTTTAAATGTGAGCCATGATGTGGTTGTTTATTTTATACTTTTTGAAGAAGTCTATTTACCACAGACACAAGAACACATTCCACCTGTTTAAATGAATGTGGATGAATGTACTAACAAATGTGCAAATTGTGTTTCAGTGGCTGAATGCCATGCTTGAAGTGTTGATGGAAATTTACTACGGGTGTGTAACTTGTGCATGTTTTTTGTGTGTGATTTTTTTTTCCTCAACAGAGGTCTGTTGCTTTTGAAGCCATCACTGAGCTCGCAACACACTTCTGCTATTCGCACTTGTGATTTCTGACTGGAATTCAGTTTACCTGTTGCCCAGTGGCACTAGAGTTTTCACATGTAAAGGGTTTGTAATGTTTAGCTGGAATAAATGGGGCATTGCAATTGAGTACAAATGAAATTGTATTAATTCGGTGCTTTAAAAAATAGTTCTCACATTAAAGGACAGTCGTGCCCCCATGTAGGCTTTAGAACTTGAAGGTTGCAGGTTCAATCCCGGCTGCGCCGCTAGCATTTCGATGGAGGCAAAATACTAAAAGTCCGTGTAGTCCGCGATGTCATTGCATGTTAAAGAACACCAGATGATCGAAATTTCCGGACTATAGCGTGCCTCATAATCATATTGTGGTTTTTGCAAGTGAAACCTCAGATATTATTATGATTATTATTATTATTATGACTTAGAATTTAATGTCATTATTCTTAGTAAGCTTTATTATTGGGTAGCAAAATTCATGACAGTGGCTTGAATGAAGGGACAAAACTGCTATTCGGCCTAGTTCGAACACATTCATCTTGAAATATTTGCGCAGGCACACGGGGACACAGAAGAGACACACAGACGGGCGCAATTGTGTGTGTCTCTTCTGTGTCCCCGTGTGCCTGCGCAAATATTTCAAGAAGGGACAAGTCAGTGCGCATATATCTTTATAAATACAGTGGATGCAGCTTATTGCAAGGAAATTAGGCGAGTGTGTGTGTTTCTGCAACTCCGTCATTCTCAACTGAACGTCTGTCAGAAGCGTGTTCTGTGGGAATGGCTTAAATTCTGACCTCTCACACCCTTCATTATTCTTATAATGCCCTGAATAAAAGGCCCACCACTTAAGAGCAGTTGTGCAGTATATATCATAAACAAGTTCCAGATGGATGGCATGTCCTGCATAGGTAGATAGCATGCCTGTACCCATATTTTGTTGTGTATTTATTATTTTTTGTTTTTATTTATAGATGTATGAATGCCTTCCTTGAGATTTCACAGATTCAACCCAGTTTGTTGCATTCAGCTGCCAACAAGTGCCTTGATCGCTCTAATTGAACTGTCACTGAATTGCTCCGTGTGTTTAAGTTGAAAGCACTGTCTTGTTTCTTTTTTTTTTTTTTTTTGTCTGTGTTTATGTCGGCAGAAAGAAAGAAAGAAATGTTTTTATACACGTTGTGTGCATGGGAGTCCTCTAAGCGTGTGCCATAGGCTTCCCTTGGAGTTCACATTTGCACTAGTGTTGCACCAAGACGTCAAGTTCATGCATTGCAAGGCGATCGCATTGTATATATGCTCTTGCATTGATGAAGCTTTTTACACGTAATAACGGTTTGCGATTGATTAGCTGCTCTATTATTGGCTATTGTGATTGGCCTGCACATCAGTGCACAAGGATGCTGACCACTTGCAAACTGTTTGTATCTGCAGATGGCTTTGTAACGACAGCCCTTTGAATGTGTCTGTTGTTGGGATTGGATCAGCTTTGCACAAATGCTGCTATTTCAGAACCGAGCTTGGAGACACTTGACGTATGAAAACAGCACGTGTATTCACAAATGCACTGTTGGGCTTGTGACAAGCTGGAGTTCGTGCAGCATGCAATATGAGGAATAAACAAAGTGATGAGGCATGTAAACGTCATACATTCAAGAGTAAATGTAGACCTGTACTTTGTAATTGTTTTGATTTGCCCTTATTCAGGCACGCCAAGATGCCATTTCTGGCAATAACATCGCGAAAGCATGTGGGTCAGTGACAGAGTGCAAAAGAAGAGTGGTCAAAATGTTGAGCCTGATTGGTGTTTTGTTTGGCTTTTAAAAAGATAAGGATGGTAAATGCTTCATGTATCATCTTTGGTTGAAGAATACTGAACTACAGGAAGTTGGGTGAGTTAGTAAAATTGCATATTTATTTACAGCACAAACAAAAACAACTAAAAACTAAGGAAGGGTGTCGCAACACAATTGCTGTCCGTATATTTCTTCGTTGTTTAGTTTGTTTCATTTGTGCTGTAAAGATGAAAATTACACAATATATATTTAAAGGGGGCCTTGACTGTGGTCGTCCGACTATTCCCAGTTTATCATTGCAGCTTTGATCAAACAGGGATCAGCACGATTGTACGCACAGAAAAAAAAAAGCTAAGAAACTGGGCTCTGAACACATGCCTTCAAAAATTTAAGTTTGAAACCACAGCGTCTAAGTGCCTCCGACAGCAACTGCCATTTCGACAGGCCTTGTGTGACATCAAGAAGTGTAGGATCGCTGTCATGCCATCTGTTCAAAACATTCTCAAACTAAATGCTCACTGTGCAGGTCTCTCCTTGCTCTGTGGTACCCAACATGCAGCTGTAGCACCAGTGTTCTATTTTATCTTTGTTTGTTCGCTAACATGTGCCTGACCACTCAGAATGCTTAGTTTTGGCACGTGAGTGTTGCCAGACTGCTGTACATTTTAAATTAGAATACAAGTTTTCTACCACACCAAATGCACTGTTATACAGCTTGCCATGGGACACATATGGTCTCGGATGCTATGCATGATTTCTGCTTGAAATATGGTGTCGTGGTTCTTTAAGCAATATGCAGGTTTAGCTGGCTGGTCAGAGATGTTTTCATCACTTTCATTCTTTTTGCCCAAATTCTACCTTTGCACTGTTAATAATATAAGATTGTGTCGTGTATGACACTTAAATCTGACTGTTTTTACACCATGCATACAGCAAAGCCTTATGAGCAGGGGTGTAGCCAGGGGGGGGGGGGTTGAAACCCCCCGAAAATTTTCAATTTTGCTTGCATATATATACACACACACAGATACAAACGCACGCACGAACATACATAAAGTATGGTTGAACCCCCACCCTGTCCCCCCAGAAAAAAATTTCTGGCTTCGCCCCTGCTTACGAGTGCAGTCATTGTCAAGCGTACTGCCTCCGATGCAAAGATCTGTGCACACACAATATCTATCGAAGACTGGCTGAAATAACATCATATGTGCCAATAAAACAGAAGCGGATGTGGACAGAAGGGGAGGCGGTTGCAGTTTTCTGCAGAAAAAGACAGTGAAGGCAAGGAGGTTATCCAGATGAGCGTCCAGTTTGCGGACATACCTATAGGTCAAAGAAAGATGGGGCAGGCTGAGTTCGTAGGAGCCAGCTTAGTATATGACTGAGGAAGAAGCTCAGCATTGCCACCCCCTTTGCCGGATGGTTGTTCAACAAGCCCACTTGAGTAGTAGAATGAAAGCAATTTTCTGGGCATATATCTTCTGCAGTTGGATCCGCTTTTAACATCGCAAGCTCATTAGTGCAAATGTAAAGCAAAAGAGCAGGAGGCAGATACTGTGTTATGCTTTCTTGAATGCCCCACACTTTTGGCAAAACTCTTCTGTGAAGAAGAAGATGCATCTCCATCCAGCAGCATCGCCAACGCTCGGCTCGTGTTACGGATCGCTGCTGTGCCTCTGGACGGTTCTTCTTGCTGCCTTGCCGCTGCCAACCATTACATCCTTGAACAACCAATAAACCTTTTCACATTTCATTTTCTTTTAATGCTGCTAGAGTGCGTACACATGTGAAAACTCGTGGCACAAACAGAAATAGCCAAATGTCTAGCTATGTCGTTACACTCATCGCTGGTTAGAGCTCGGGCAGTTAATGGTGGATAAGTAAGATACCTTCATTTGCTTGTAAATAAAGTGTGTATGCACAGTCTAAAACGACTGGGGACTCGGTTCTAGAGATACGTGTCAGTCAAGATGATCTGTGCTGAGTAGCATTTGCACAAATTGTGGCATCCTCCCTCTTTCCACTACAGCAGCAGCTGCACCACAGTAGCTGCAAGTGCTCAGTGTTTGCATTTAGAAAAATTGTCTGGTGCTAGTTTATAGAAAGGTATTAAAAGTGCCTTGCTACTGCACATGAAATACGATGCTACAGGATAGTCGTTGGCACAGTCTTTTTCAATTTTGCACAACATTGACAAAATCCCTTGGCAATGTATATTGTAAAGAGAAACGTGTGAAATGTGTTCTGCTTCTCTCTGAATTGTCGAGCCAAAGGCTTCTAGACAAAATAAATGGTGATGCCTATTATATAATCGTGTGCAGTGTCTTTAGTCATTTTTTTGTCTTAAAGTACCTCTGTTTTACATTATTTTGTGTGTCTGAAGGTAGTTGGCAACACATTTCTGATCCCACTCGAATTTAGTGATTGACAGTAGTAGATGCTGTGTACTAACTGCAGACATAACTGATTAGCACGAAAAAAAAAAAAACGGACAAGGTAGAAACGACAGACGGGACGAAGCGCATATGCTTTCCGTCCTGTCTGTCGTCTCTACCTTGTTCGTTGTTGTTTTGCGCTAATCAGTTATGTCTGCAGTTAATACGCACCAACTAGCCCAACTCACGTCTCTAATTGTATGCTGTGTACCTTTATCTGAAAATGATAGCTCTGAGCAGTCTGAGTAATTTTGAAGTAGCGTAACAATTTTCTTGAATGCAATGTTCAAAGAGCTTCAAGTCTCTTGCCAATATGCTGTTGAAGGAACGAAATTTTAAACCCCACAAAAATTCTCGTTTAGAGGTCTCCTCATCAGGCCCTCTTTAGTTTCGGTTACAAAATGAAACTTTTAAGGTGCCTTCTAGGAAGTGTCTTGCACAGTAACTTTTCGAATTGGTTCTTTATTGGGCAAATTAGAAGAAGTACTTGTCGTGTGACCAGTGCCTCCAGTACACAAGTATACCGCTGCCAAAGCTGGCAGCCTTTTCCTTGCCTTGGCAAGCGCCTGCAAACAGTGCAACTCGTTTCTGTTCTCGCCCCGCCACGGTGGTCTAGTGGTTATGGCGCTCGACTGCTGACACGAAGGTCGCGGGATCGAATCCCGGCCGCGGCGGCTGCATTTTCGGTGGAGGCGAAAATGTCTGAGGCCCGTGTACTTAGATTTAGGTGCACGTTAAAGAACCCCAGGTGGTCGAAATTCCCGGAGCCCTCCACTACGGCGTCTCTCATAATCATATCTTGGTTTTGGGACGTTAACCCCAGATATTATTATTATTATTATCGTTTCTGTTCTCCCCAGTGCCGGAGGCAAGAGAGCATGTCATTTTCACGTAAATTTGCCTCGCATTCCGTTAAAGTGTTTTGGCGTACGCGCGACGTGTGCTGATAAGCGCGCACTGTTGGACAGAAAGGGCATCAGTGCTAAAGAATTTCACCGTCTCCCACTAAAGGGAACCATATGGGGATGCGAAGCAGTGCATGGGTCGACTTAAAATTCGTTCATCACGGGCACCTGGCCAGTGTTAACGCGTCCTTGCAAGTGGAGCACACCATGAATTCACTGTAGTTGCTGTTGCTGTTACTCGTCCCGAACACTTGTTGGAGCACGGTACGCGGGTTCATCGCGCGTCTGCAGAATATCGTTCCCCTACGACATCACGTGACTGCTGAGAGAGTGTAAAGGGGAGAGGCGTGTCACCCACAGCGTCTCACCCAGCCATTTACACGAGACCCGAACGCGCTAGCGCGTGCCAGCAAGCACGCTTCCTGAGCGGATGGTCGCCAGTGGAAGGACGGGCACAGCCCCGAGCAAAAGGTACTTCGCATCTAAAAGGTGCGTCTGCAGCTAATGGGCAGAACATTGGCCTTTAAAGCTGTATTCACACGGGGGACAAATCCTCGGGGGATAAAGGCGGATAGGGTGGCGATGCAGGCTTGTTGGTTCGCCATACTTGAAAGAGATAGCGTACATAAGAACACGGACAAAAGAAATAAACGTACAAACACTGGCGCTACTAACAACAGTGGCTTTCTTTCACCTGCCGACTAATATACAAATTTTGCGCACGACAGTCACATGAACACTTTATAAGACCCGGAAATTCAACGACCGTCTTGTTTTCTATCTCGTAGAGATAAGTTTCCCTGTTCTGCATCATTACTGTTTTCGTGGTCTTATAAAGTGTTCATGTGACTGTCGTTCGCAAAATTGGTATATTAGTCGGCAGGTGAAAGAAATAAGCCATTGTTAGTAGCGCCAGTGTGTGTACGTTTATTTCTTTTGTCCGTGTTCTTATGTACGCTATCTCTTTCAAGTATACATAGCTTGCACTGACGTCACTGTGGCCGCCATCTTGGGGGACCAGCGGGTTGAGACGCTCCGTGAGCTTTCGTTCCAACGCGCCGAGCAAGAAACGGTGACGGCTCGCCATCAGATTAGTGCCGCGGTGCACCCAAGCATCATTCACACCAAAACCTCCGCGTTCCTTTGTGTTCCCCCTTGGCGCTGCTGGCGAACAAAAGAAAGTGGGGAGAGCACAAAAGAGCGCGGGGACCGAACACCTGGGTGTCCTCCTCTGCAATGACACACTCTAATGACTCTAATGAGATAAAAAGGTCACGGTGGCCGCCATGTTGGGAGACCAGCGCAGAGCACCTGTCTGTGACGTCACGTGCAAGGCATGTATAAAGGCGGAGCCTCAGCCTAGTGACGTCAGCTCGCGAGGAGAATTCCCCTAGAGCACTGCACGGGCCCGGGCCGGCCCGAAAGGCCGGCCCGGCCCGCGGGCCGGGCCGTCCGAAGCATTTTTCGGCGGGCCCGGGCTGGGCTCGAGCGTGAAAGTGCGGGCCCGGGCCGGGCTTGAAGCCGCGGGCCTGAGCCGGGCCCGGGCCGGGCCCGGGCTTCAAGCCGCGGGCCTGGGCCGGGCCCGGGCTTGAGGCTGCGGGCCGGGCCGGACTCGGTAAGTCGGGCCTTCGAGCACACGCGAACGTTACGCATTGCATGGTCTACGGTATACTGTGCCAAGCTGAAGTGACACGTGCAAAGAGCTGGCTCTCAGTAAAGCTTAGCAATAAAAATAGAAACACAGTTGAAGGGCTATTTTTTTTTCACTAGTATAGATATCGATTGGCACTGTATATTTTCACTAACGTTTCGTCTGCTGGACCAGACTTTGTCAAAGTAACAAGTACATCGTGGTGGGTTTCCTTATCAACACGCCAGATCATGTATATATATATATATATATATATATATATATATATATATATATATATATATATATATATATATATATATATATATATATATATATATTAACAGCACTAACAATGGGCCAGATCACGGTTGTTCCCATGGGAGGAATAAAGATTTCGGTCTTTTATTCTAGGTTGACACATACGGTACATTTCATTTATATTCCTTGGTATTACGTGCCAAAACCACGATATGATTACGAGGCACGCCGTAGTGGCACCGGATTAATTTCGACCACCTTGAGTTCTCTAACGTGCACCTAAAGATAAGTATATAGACGGGTGTTCTTGCATTTCGCCCCCATCAAATTGCGGCCGCCGTGCCCGCGGGAATCGCACCCGCGTCCTAGGACTTAACAGCGAAACAGATTAACCGCTGAGCTACCACCGCAGGCAAAGCAACATTTCGATGTATGTACACAACGGATTTTCCGTCCGATCGCCCGCTACAAAGCGCACGGCATCATTAATAATCATTACCAACAATTAATATCCTCTAGCGGGCCCGGGTCGGTTCTGGTCATGAACAAGCGCGCCCTGGATTAGTTTAGTAATGAACGCCCGGGCTCGGGCTGGGTACGGTCAAGTACGCCCGGGCCCGGGCCGGGCCCGGGCTTGGAACTACGGGCCGGGGCCGGGCTCAGGCTGGGTTCGGTCATGTACGCCCGGGCCCGGGCCGGGCCCGCGCTTGGAACCACGGGTCCGGGCTGGGCTCGGGCTTCATAAAGCGGGTCCGGGCCGGGCCCGGGCCGTAAAATCCGGCCCGTGCAGTGCTCTAAATTCCCCACAAATGTCCCCCACTCAAACGGACGAGGCGAACGGAGGGGGAGACCAGCGTTACCAGACTACTCTGGTGGCTTGTACCCAAGGAGGTTTAAAAAGAAACTTCTGGAGTGGAGGTCCCCTATGCGCACCCACGCGAGCGGGTGAAGCCTGGGAAACCGTTTGGCAGCCATCTTGCTCCAGGCAAGAGGCAGCTCAGCTTGATCAAGGGCATCGTAATTGTGAGCTTCCGCAGGGGCATTTCAGCATGAGACTGGATAGTTAGTGTCACTTATTTGGCCGAATTTTTTTTTGTCCTGCAAGATTGAAGAAGGCAGTTTTTTATGCCATAATACATGGGCTGAAGCGTGCCTGATAACACGTAGAATTCACTTCCAGCATTCCCGAAATCAAGCACATGGTGGAGTTAATAAGTGGTACATAAAATTTTATTCATCCCCGGCTCTTATACAATTTCAAATGAAAAAAGAAGCATGCAGGCCCGTAGCCAGGGGGGGGGGGCGGAAGGGGGGCCCGGGCCCCCTCTCGAAATTTTTATGATACATGGTGTTTTACCAAAAATAAGTAATGAAAATAGGCGTTTTTCTCAAATAGTCAAGGCTTTCAGCAAGTGCCCCCCCCCCCCCGGAAAAAATTCCTGGCTACGGGCCTGGCATATACAATGTGGTTTATACGTGAATAGATAAAGCTGCAAATCCAAAATAACTTCAAAATGCATCATAATGCACACAGTCCCGAAACTAATCGTATGAAACACGAGCCCTTAAAGGCCAACTCCGGCGATTTTTTGGCCATGTCAAAGTAATGGTGCTTTTATGTTCCTGAGACGCTCCTGTTACGGGCCCGATAGCAGAAATACTTGACAAATTGGAGAATAATTTTAAATAAGCAAAAAAGCGCAACACCGAAACCGAAACCCAACCGAGTGTACTGTCTACGTATGACGTAGACGTTGTTACGAACGAACCGGAAGACGGGTAAGGCATGCCGGTCACGCCGGCGCGGAGTATGAAAACTGTGACAGCCGGGACGACCAGGGAAGCGCCGGTCAAACCAACGCTGTCTGTCACCTTGTGCACAGCAGACGCTCGCTGTAGCGGCCGAAGCGCCGAAGTTAGCGGTGCCCTCAGCTGCGTCACTTCCGCCGCCTTCCCAACATTGACGTCACAGACGCAATGTTGCCAATAATTGTGGGAAGCCAGGAGGGCGTTTGCAGACAATCTTTAAAATTCAGTTGCAAACAATCTGTGCATGTCTCAATCCTGTAATTTGGCATAAATGACGGAAACGTGCAAAGAAACGCATCCAGCGAATTTCATTGAGATCCATCGACCTCGAAAAATCGCCGGAGTTGGCCTTTAAAACGTAAACACAGCAAAAGAAGAGATACGAAAACATATGAATTGACTATCTTGCTGCAGCTCTTGTTTACGCTCGTCTACAAATTTTTAAAAATAATAGTCCTTGTCAGCCGCGTTCTTACTCCGCTCTGGGAGTTTTAAATGCGAAGCATTAATTTCTTAGCGAACCTTTGGCACGTTCAGCGTTTTTATCTACGAATCCATCTACCTAGCCGCCTACGCCTGGGTGCTCTCATGATCGTCTCCTTGACTTGGTGTAGAACAAAATCGGCATGGGAGGGTAAGAGGATTTGACGAATATGGCTGTCGAACCATAGCAAGAATAACGGGAAAATCCTGTTGCGTACGTCGTCAAAGCCTTTCCTCCAAACACGTGTGGCACATACCCAGACAACACTCGACGTCCTGAGGTCGTCCTCAAATGGTACAATCGTCCTCGCACATTTCTCGATGTCCTTGGTACGTATTGAGTACGACACGAGCTGGTTTGACCCGGAAACGTCTTTGCGAGTGCTTTCTGAGGACAACAAGCTGTCCTCAAAAAGTTCTTCCTGATACCTTTTGAGGATGACAAAAGCAATATCGAGAGCGCGCTAACAAGTTGTCCTGAAAAGGTTCTTCCAGGGACCTTTTGGGGATGACAAATGCAACGCATGCACTGAGCGCTTACATATGATTCCTCGCGTCCTTTTCACGCTAAGTAGATGCATATCCTATGTGAAAATTTTCTCAGCACGGTTGTTTCACACAGTCATTGCATTTTTTCGCCTCGCTGCTTCTCTTTTGGTTGAAAAGCTTCAAATTACGCGTTTCGCTTTCTGAAACACAAGTAATTAATCATCTTGGGTGTCGAAGCTGATATTGCGAAATGGTCCTTTAAAATAGTATGTTCTTAAAAGTGGCAGCCATATATTAGTGAATATCCGCCGCCGTAGCGTGTAATAACAAACTAGCCGCTGGCAACCATTGACCATGCGTTGCCGTTCTGTATAGTCAAGTAGCCAAACGATCCAAGCCATTCCAAGTCAACTGACTGTCAAGATGGGATCTTGCACGGAGGAGTGGGATCTTGCAATGAAGGTTAGTGCAAACCGCATATTTGTTGTTTGTGTGTACAGTACAGTGTAGTGTACAGTTAACAAAAGTGAGATATCTGAAAGTGCAAATCGTAGACGTCGACGGGAGGTCAATCGCCGTGTTGATGGGTGCTTCACGTTACTCAACGCTCTGACTGATGCTCCAATGAATGGATCGGCATCAGTCGAACAAATTGCGGTGAATTGTGCTTCGGAAAGTCCCAATGTGAATAACGGGGAATCGACGTCTGCGTCTAACACATGGCCAGACCTCGGGCAAGTTAACTCGATGCCCGTGTCGAGTGCATTGGTGGGCTGTCAGAGCGGAGCCTCTAGCACTAATGAGTGCACTGTGCACGATACACGTGGTGACGAGGACATTGTGCCAGACTTCCAAGGAAGTTTACAAACGTGGGCCATTGAGTCGCAGTCGTCGCGTGCTGCGGTGACATCACATGAGACTGTCATGAAATGTAGCATTGTTCTACGCGGGACAGCATCTGGTTCCTTTTGCATGTATTAATCCTTTCATTAAAATCGTAACTGCCTTTATTTGACGTCTCTCTCTCTTTTTTTTTTTTTGCAGGAGTAGCCCGGTACAGTAAAACATCTTTGCAAATTTGTGTTGAATTCCTTAATATTGATTTTTTTTCAGACACTGCCTCTGACTACTCGGACTCGGATGCCTGAGAAAGCGGTCCTCATAACCAGTCGGGACTAATTACTGTTTAAATAAATGAATTTCAGTCAACAAGCTTTGTTCTTTTTTTTTTTTTTGTCATAGTCAAGCACTTATTGTCACCTCTCCGTTTCTTGACGCAGTATACATACATAAGACCTTACAGAGGTGTTTTTCCTTTAATGTATGTAAATACCTTAAAAAGAAATAAATCATATGTAGTAATACAAAATATCACAGCCTACGGTACCGAACCGGCTGCACAATGGTTGTTCTGAAAACATACCGAAAAAGTCCTGAAGTGTTGTTTTGAGGACGTCCTGAGGTTGTTATGAGTACGGACAACAGGACTGGATTAGTGCCATTCTAGTACCTTAACAGGACGTTCTGAGGGCATCATAATGTCCTCAAGGTGGCATACTGAGGATGTCCTGAGGTTGTTATTGTGTTGTCTGGGTAGACGTTTACCACTGGCCGCGGTGTATGTTTATGCGCCACAGGTGATTGACAATTTATATCTACCCAGGAACGGCGAAAACAGACATTAGTAATTTAAATGCGAGAGCGTTAAGAAAAGCCGACATCGGCAGCGTTGACCCGACGAATGGAAAGAATAAATATTAGGATCACAGCAGGAATCGAACCCAAGCATTCTGCGTGGCAATCAAGTTTTCTACCACAGAGGCACGTCATGGTATATAGACTGGTTTGGAAAAACAGCCCATGCAGGCGTAATGTCGGTGCTACGTCAAGTGTGGTTGTGGTTCTGGCTATGCATGTTCGAAACGGGCGGTGCAAAAACAAGGACAAAGGAAGGCTACACACCACAGAGCGCCTCTTTCCTTTGTCCTTGTTTTTGCGCCGCCCGTTTCGAACATCCAATTCCAACTTGTCCATGCATCAATTCTTCTGTGGTTCTGGCTATCTAATTTTGCAAGAAAGCAGTGTACAGTACGTATGTACTTCTGCGATACCGGCGTCGTATCAGATTAACGTCTGTGGTTCCAGTGCGCTTTTATAGCACTCTAATAAAGATGACATTGTTATTCCTATGATTCAGCAAGCTATATTGAAGCATTGCTCGACCCCAGAGGAATCCATTAACGAAAGTTACGTATGAAATCCACATAGTTGCACCATTAAGTGCACTTAGTTTCGGTAATTCTGGCGTATGTGCTCTAACGTCAGGGCTGGCGTTACATTGCCTACTCGTAACGCTTGGATCAAAGCTATAAAATACAGCACAGAAGTACTCGCGTACTGCTTCGCATGAAACAGATTCCCACAACGCGTGATATCTGCCGAATTTTTTTCCGGTTGATTTCTTTTGAAATGTGGTGAAGCCTGATTTTCCAGCGAAAGCTGTTGACAGATCACAACGGCAGTGGGGTAGTTGTCCGTTGCCGCCGCCGGTGTCCGTAACTATACTATCGCGCGAAATAAGAAAAAATGAAATAAATAAAAATAAACAGGCTCAGATGGGATTTGAATCCGGGTCCTCAGCCTGGCAGTAGAGTATTCTACCACAGAGCCACGCTAGTGACTGGAACTCCTTTGCAAAGACATCCTTACAGGCGTCATGTCGGGCAAGGAATCGCGTTAAATGTGTAATATAGCGTGTCAAAAGAGTAAAATAACGACCAGGCGTCACACAATTCTAATTGCGCAACGAGTGACCAGATCGTCAATTGCTCCAAATCCATTACAAAAGGCTCAGCCATAATTCTTCATCGTCATCAGCCACAGGCAGCATCAACAAAGTTCACATAATGCCTTACAGATGTGTAGCGGGTACCTCGCTTACCCGCAGAAAGACGAATAATGGCATAGTGACTGCTTGCCTACTTCACAAAAATTGTTATTTGCGGCGTAGTGGGTACCTTGCAAGTGTACTTGTATTAGTTTCCCCAAGAGAGTTTAGAACGGGCTCTAGAAACAGTAACAGCACAGTAACAGCTTTCGCTGTTACTGCGCTGCGCGCTCCGCGCAGGCCCGGCGTTTTTTGTGTACAGCTTGGCAATATTTGACAAATTGTAAATGGGGTTATCGAGTGGATCGCAGTCCAAAAAATAATACATACACAGCACTCGCTTGTCACCAAAAGAGTGGAGAAATTCGCCATCAGTGGAACTTCCGCGCGGGCTCAAGCGACGACCCACACGTTTTCTGCCTGGAGCAATATGGCGGTCGTCGGCTTGGCGGTCGTCGGCAATATGGCGGTCGTCGGCCAGAAGTTTTTTTCAACCTCCTTGCTTGTACCGCCCGTTTCACTAGAGTGTTTCACCAGCTGCTGACGACGAGCTGCGGACTGGGTTCTTTACAGTACGTTCCACATGGTCTTCTTTGCGCATGCGTGGCCACACCTGGCAACCATGGGCAGCGCGCGCTGGCACTAGAGAGGTTCTCACCCGCCTCACGCAAACACCTGGCCTTGGAAAATATGGGCAGCGCGCGCTAGCAGACGCCGCACGCCGACGGCTATGGGGACCCAACTAAAAATGTCGCTCTACAACAGCCGAAATCAAGCTTAGAAGAATAGGAAAAGGAGACGAAGGCTCCCACGCGGGCACATTTGAAAGAAGTATATGGGCATGCAGCTGCTACGATGGGCGATTATATGCGCTGCACGCAGGCATCCGCAGCCGCCCGCGACCCATGCATCTAGCTTCATGAAAATATTAAGGGTCTTTGCTTGTGCTACTCCACTCCATCCGATACAAATGTTACTTCAGTACATTTTGAAAGTGAAAACTTCAGCGCTAACCAGGACGGAACACGCGCACTGCGCCAGGGCTCGTCTCATCTCTTTGTAGTTCGTCCTCGTTTGTGCTGAAGTTCTTACCTGCGAAGTTATGCAGCAACTAGGCATATTAAAGGGACCGACAACTGATTTTTCTCGACCCAGTTTTTTACGGCGTGACAGAAAGCTCACCCTTCGTAGCGTTTTATAGCTGCAGTGGTTTATCCGAAAAGCACGTAGTTATTTTATAAGCAGTATTTTTCGATCTGAAAGGCTCCAAACACGCATGGAGGCTTGCTCCAGCAAAGAATTGATAGCGATGCCGCTAGCCCTTGTGAAAGCTTAGATTAGCTATAGAGTAGCTGTTTGTGCTTTTGGCTTTTGGGTTGTTTGGATTTTGTTTGTCATCTGCGCATGCGTCGTGCGGTCTGGGGGGGGGGGGGGTTCTGAAATAAACGCCAGTTGTTAGTGCCACGTCTCTGCGCTCTGTCTCTGTTTTCTGCCGCTCTGCTTTTTCCGTTTTTCGACGTTTTGTGGCTTCTTTTGTAGTTAACTAAGTATGTACCAATTTGCCCAACAAGCAACTCTCCTTGTGAAAGCTGTCGTTGTTCTGCTTTCGTAGGAGTTACTGTAACTATGCCTAACCACCTTTATTTTGAGCTTTCCAACCATTTTTGAAAATAGCAAGCTGTCACGATGAGATGTGTTTCTTTATACACCTTCCCGGTATTGGTACAGCGTTGTGTGCGCCTGCGACCAAGGTTGCCTGCGCCTTTGTCATGGATGGCTTGTCCCGGCGTTACACGAGCCAAGCCAAGTATTCGAAAACGTAACTGTGCGTATGCACGGCCGCACCGAGTAGCAGCGCGCGTCATTTCTGAGACGAGGTGTAGGTAGCAAAACTATGTCGCTCCAAAATTTCAGCGACATGGAAACTGCGTGCACGGTTGCATGAGCACGCTGAAAAGTTGCTCAAGACGCGCTGACGAGCATGGGATCATTACGTCACGCGAAGGCAGCGGCACTTTAAATGTACATTATGACGGAGTAATACCTTTCAATATAAAGAAACGAACAATATTTCAATACTAACAAAAAAATCGCGGACCGCGTACAGTAATCAACGGTCACGTGGCCGTCTTCATCGGATCATTCATGTTTTTGCCGCCAGAGGCGCCACAGGTCGTTTTTCGCGACTTTCAATTAAGAAATAAACATATAAATCCATCTCTCACGAAAAAAACAGGGTTGGTTTGAGTCAGTGCAACGGACAATCTTTACATCAGTGGAGTCAGCTCATTTCATATTCTGGGCAGTTGTCGGTCCCTTCGAGCACTCTGGCAAAGGCCAGCCAAGCACATCCACCAAGGACCGCACAGGCCATCAGAACGCCCGCACACTCGACGAAAAAACAAGCAACAAAAAAACAAGCAACAAAATTTCATTCTGTGCGCGCCGAGACCACGGCGACCTCGTCGTCGAACCCGACCGCTACAGTAGCCACAACTCGGAATGCAGAGACGGCTGCACCGATGACCGGGGAAAGGAAGTCATCTCAGCGGCCCCGAGGCAGAGAACCAAAGCGTTCAAGGTCAAGATCTTCGCTGCCTTCCACAAGACCACGGTAACCTCAACCCGAGCCCTGTACGTCCACTCCAGCAGGCCCACCACCGACCACAGAGGACTGCGAGCCATCGGACTCCCATCCAGCACACAGGGAACAAGCATCTGCCCCCTCCTCAAAAAGGTACGATATCCGGAAATACTGTAGCTCTACTAGGTCGTGACAACCCGGCCGCTCAAACCCACCGACAGCCTCCCCCACAGACGACGCGTGCACAAAACCGCAGACACCCCATTTTTTGAGGTTAAGAAAAATTGCTGACTAACGGCTACTCTATGACCTGAATGTGCAGAGCCTCAAAATAATTTATTTACAATCCAGTATCGCCCCTTGGGGCATTCAACGATCATTTAAGCTGTCAATGCACGACTTTGACGAAGAGGAAACCCAAAAATGCAACCTAATTCTGAAATCCGCTTCACTAAAGCTAACCGAACTCGTTCTGGCGCACTGTGAAAGAGCGCTCGCGCCTCTGAGGGCAGAGGAACGTGGGGCTAGATCTAATACCTTCCTACCCACTCTAGAAGTTGGTGAACTGGAACGGTTTGAGAAAAAGAGGACAGAGGAAATCGTAAAGGTTAATTAAAAGGAAAAAAATGGCAAGGGATAAAATTCCGCATTCTTGCGAGCTATGCATAGGCAATCCAGACGGCCCTCAGCCAGTGCTTAGGCCCCAACTCGGAAACATTCATAAAGCCTGTAACGACCGGCCGAGAGACACCAGTAACACACAAAACAACACAGAAGAAAACATATTAACCTCTCTAAAGTTCAACTTAACAGTCATGAACGAGCGGTAATCTCCCGCGGACTCACATTTGGCCCCACCACTGGCCGATACACTCAGTTTGCCTTACTACAAGATCTTGATAACTTCGCACGGAATCTTCGCCTAGAGGAATACTTTTTCGACAAACCCGAGAGAAACCACTACCATAATACCTTCCAGTTCAGGGCAACAGTGGACACCAAGCTCTCAGCGGGAGAAGCATCTAGATACCTACATCGAGGCCGCCCAAAAAGACATACTCCGGGAATGTAATACACACAGAGCGGCATCAGCTAAAAATCTCGCAAGAAAGGAGTATGATGCACTTATGGCACTCAGTGATCAAACGGATATCGTCATAAAACCAGGGGATAAAGGGGGAGGGATTGTAATATTAAATAAATCGGACTATATCCAAAAGTGCACAGGCCAATTAACTAACACCTCTTTCTACAAACCACCTGATAAAGACCCAACCCCAGAACATCAAGCAATAATGAACACCGCACTCCATTATCTCGTGGAGCTCGGAAACTTAGATCCTAAACTTTCTAGGCTCTTACTGTAGCACGTGCCACACCAGGATGGTTTTATATGCTTCCGAAAAATACATAAAAAAGGAAACCCCGGCAGACCAATAATTTTAGGAAGTACCCTCACCGAACCAATATCAAGTTGCAAGACTCCCTAATTAAGAGCATACCGCCTACACACATCGATCCTCCTACCTACGTGACACCAATAACTTCATACGTACCATCAACGATGTAAAAATCCCTGATGGTGCCTTCCTTGTAAGTCTTGATGTAACTTCCCTGTACACCAATATTCCTCATAATGACGGCATCAAAACATTAGTAGAGTCCTATAGTGCGCACAAATGTGATAACTCGCCAAGTCCAATAGTCATTGAAACCCTTGCGAAGCTGGTACTTCAACTCAATAGCTTCGAGTTTCATAACCAATACTATTAACAATTAAATGGCACTGCTATGCGGACTCGAATGGCACCTAACTACGCTAGCATTTTTATGAATGATCTTGGAACTAAATTTCTGTCAACCCAGAAAATTAAGCCACTTCTTTACAAACGCTCCATAGATTATATTTTTATCATTTGGACGGATACACATGAGGACTTAACTTTATAGAATCTTTCAACAAAGCTCATCCAGACATAAAATTCCCTTATACATACAAGTAAAAGACGGGTCATTAACTATACCAACGTTTACAAAAAGCCTACAGACAGGCAGCAATACCTTCACTTCGATAGTTGTCACCCTCGTCACTGCGAGACGAGCATCCCGTACTCGGAGGCCCACCGATTCAGAAGATTTTGCTCCCGCCCCGAAGACTTTGAGGCCAACGCAGATAACTTGCGCAACGTACTTGCAAAGCAACACTATCCTTATGCCTATAAGGTTAGGTAGCGCACTTTCGACGGGGACAAAAGAAACAGAAAGGACACGACACTCGCAACTGAATTTATTTCAGGAAAAATACTTCAATATATATGCACCCCCGAGTGACACAGAAATGAACCAACCCTTAATATTACCTGATTAAAGACAAAATTTTGCACACTCCTGTGAAAGGATAAGTTATGCACATGTGAAGATAAACCGACAGTCAATGTATTCTTATCTTAGCGTTTCACATTAACAAGCGAAAAGACTGCTGCATTAGTCAACCATCAGTTTCATTAAGTCATCGGGAAGTCACGTTCCTGGAAGGGCCTTAAATTGTAGAAATGCTTCTGTTGCGCCCTCATTCTTGCTCCTATTTCCGTTTTAAGCGAGTGTACATTTCTTGTTGAACGTCTTGCAATAACCCTAGATTGTGCGTGGTTTTTATAGTGTACAAGCTGCTCGTGTTTCGTTAACTTTTGGTTTTTGTATCGCTTGAGTGTGCGCAGATAGTTTGGTCCTAGATAAGAATACATTGACTGTCGGTTTATCTTCACATGTGCATAACTTATCCTTTCACAGGAGTGTGCAAAATTTTGTCTTTAATCAGGTAATATTAAGGGTTGGTTCATTTCTGTGTCACTCGGGGGTGCTTGGGTGCATATATATTGAAGTATTTTTCCTGAAATAAATTCAGTTGCGAGTGTAGCGAGTGTCGTGTCCTTTCTGTTTCTTTTGTCCCCGTCGAAAGTGCGCTACCTAACCTTATAGGCATAATGATCAGTCACCAACTAGCCCAGCTCTCAACCTTATTGAACTTCAACACTATCCTCTTTCCATAGCCAACGACCCCATACGTAAAGGGGCAAACCTAGATCGCCAGCAGCTACTTTACCAGCAGAAAGAATTAAAACAAGAGGGACGGAAAAACTTAGTGCTAACTTTTGGAAGCAACTCCCCTAACGCAAACAAAATTCTAAAGAGACATCTTACAACAGAGTAGGCGACTATCAAGAATTTTCCCTTCCCCTCTGCGAGTCGTTTATAGACGCCCCAAAAAAACATTAAGGATTATCTTGTGCATTCGAAAACCAATAAGACACCTATAACTGGATGTCAGCCATGTGGGAAGGCTCGCTGCAATTGGTGTGCCAACACATACAGGCAACCAACGTTGCTGAAAGCACACATTCCAATTTCAAATCCTCTATTCACTCTTACCTTAACAGCGACAGCTCTAATGTAGTCTGCCTTCTCGAGTGCGGAGTATGCAGTATTCAATACATAGGTCAGACAGACACGGCTTCCGCACCCGCTTTAATAAACATCGTTCACATGTTACTTCGCTTCCGCCATCTGCCCCTGTCTCAGCATATAAACTCAGAAAACCACCGATTTGATTCCATCAAGGTTGCACTCTTACAAAGCGGTTTCTTCGGTACAAGCAGAGTCCTTCAATGCTTTTCTGGTCACGAAACTCCTCCGTAACGCTATCCGCCTCGTGCGCTGCTGCTTTCAGTGGTACTGGTGGCGCCACCAACGGCGGACGGTGGCGATAGGTGGATCTGCGCGGCTCAGAGAAGCCGTGGGTAAAGCGCCTGTTACTCTCCGTTTTTCTATTCATGTTTCATTCTGGTTTGATATTTGTACTGCCGACGCTGCTCCACTAGACAACCATGCCGTCTGTTACGTCCATTGTTCTATATTATTTGTTTTAAAATGACAGGCCCGTTTTTTTATGCGTGCGCGCGATGCACAGCGTACGTTTCTTACGTGCATGTGTCCAAGTTGTTTGCGTGATCTGTTAACACAGATGAAATAAAAATTGTTGCAGTACAAAACAGCATTCTTGTTTTATTGAACACCCCAAACAGTACAACAATGACTATTACGGCTGTATGCCTGCTTAAGAAACGCACAAAAGACACGCGATTTTATCTTCGCCCAACACTCGTAGCACTCAACTAGGCCAAGAAAACCAAAATCTAACTTGCTGAACGTTTTAGCAGCCGTCACACAGCTGCATAATAATGCGTGAAAGTACTGTAGCAAATGACCAACAAACATTCACACAGCGTTTTTTTTGTTCACAGACCGTATTAACATATGAGGAAGTTCTAACTGCATTGCAATCACATATTTCGGAATATCTAATCACTTCCACCATTGAAGCCACAATCCTCTAACACATGCGCTTTAAATTGAGCATGGCATTACTGAGACTTATATAGGAAATGCGCACGCGTGGCATTACTCAGATTTATATAGGAAATGCGCACGCGTGCAATGTATCTCGTATGCTAGATTCTCCTTTGGTACGTGCAGCTCAAAATAAAATGCGATTCTAGAAGTAATGTTCGTGGAGTAGCGAGCATACAGCAGAACAACTACTTACAGCATCACTTACCTTTGCCAAAACGGTATTCCAATTGCAATTCAATATTAACCGACGCAACAACGATAACAAGACGCTTGTTGCACACAGGCGTACCAGGTTGACGCTCGAGGCCAAGCGCGGTATTTTAAGTGTAGCACAATCGTGCGCGTACAGTACGCTAGAATATTCTGGCACAATGTCGTCAAGCTTGCAGTCACTTCAGCGGTTCCCACGATGTAGCACCAGTTGACGTCCTCGCGTCATCAAACTGATACGACGCCGAGAACTACGCACACAGCTGACTTGGAAAAACGCGGTCTTGCAGGAGGCCATCTTGTCCCGCAACCAACGGACAAAAGTACACAACTGAGGCGTCTGAAACATTGCC
>NC_051176.1:25884975-25992475 GCF_013339695.2 Rhipicephalus sanguineus | reverse complement strand
TCCAACAGCTCTACTATACCACATACTTCACTACACATGGACCCCTCGTCACCACGATCACGACCGGATCCTATAACAAGTCATGACCAGCTGCTAGTGCTCACTGATCACGGTGATGATGCCCTTGTTCAAGAACTGTCAAGAACTTCTTGCACACATGCACACAGGTTCGTGAAACGTGCATGCGTTCTCGGGACACGTATAAGCACTACATATCAGCTTACCGCTTCTCGTGTTGGTAATACCCACGTTGCCATTGGCAGCGTTACCCAACCGTAAACAACTCTTTATATAACACATATGCGGCTCTTCAACCTATATATGTGTGTGTATAAAATTTATACAAATCTTTAGCGTCATTTTGTAACGTGTCGCTCAGTAAAAAAAGTTATGCCACTGTCACCTACCCGCCGCATGCTTCGCATAACATCGACTCCCACGGTACGTGGGATCTGCCGAACTTTTTTCTCTTCTATTTTCTTTCCTCTTTCTTTCCCCCTATCTTCCTTTTCTCTGTGTTTCCTCTTTCCTAAGTGAGCAGGCAGGCGTTGTGGCCCTTTAGGTTGAAGTTGTCAGCCTGTTCCCTCCCTATTTCCTCTGTGTCTTCGTGTTTTCTATGTATTCATTTCAAACCAAATAA
The DNA here is from genome assembly GCF_013339695.2 of Rhipicephalus sanguineus. Classification (NCBI taxonomy): domain Eukaryota; kingdom Metazoa; phylum Arthropoda; class Arachnida; order Ixodida; family Ixodidae; genus Rhipicephalus; species Rhipicephalus sanguineus. The sequence continues at coordinate 25,991,835 of NC_051176.1, read as the reverse complement.
ATAAATAAATAAATTGATAAACTTAATAGGCGTGCCGCGTTAATAAACAACACGTTTGTTAAGGCTTTCGCCTTAATAAACGGTGTTGTGTCCGAAGCACCGTGGTCGGAGGTGTGCCTGCAATGTTGCAAAGTGTATCCAGCTACGGTGATGATGTCACGCAAGAGGAGATAGGTGTGTTGCTAGGGCATCTGTGGCGTTGCACGAGGCGGAGATTGCGTATCTCGATGCTCACTTGTAACTGTCTGTTGTTTAACCTTGCACACGTGGTTTATTTGCTCTTCTTATTCTGTGTTTTTTCAATAAACTTTCAGTTGTTAGTATGCGCTTGTGTCATCCGTTTCGCCCTTTGTCAACGTTTTTCGCGCAGTTTTTACAGAATGCATTACCAACTCGCCCAACAGTCTGTTCTTCTAAGGCATCCAAGGACGAGAAGATCTTGCCTGACGACAGCAAGTCTGGCAAACTAATTATAATCACGTGAATACCGGGAACGTAAAAAATTCGGCAGATCCCACTTAGAGTGGGAATCGACGTTATGCGAAGCATGCGCGGGATGGTGACTGTGGCGTAATTTTTCACATTGAGCGAAACGTTACGGAATGACAATGACGTTAGAGAAATGTGGAAGTGGTATACGCACACTCAAATGTGGAACAGTTGCATATGTAATATATAACTAGTTGTTTACAGTCGCGTAACGATGCCATCAGAAACATGGGTGTTATCAACACCAGACGCGGTAAGCTGATATGTAGTGCTTATATTCTTCAATACTGAATAGCGCGAATCCGAACAAGACAAAGAAGGAACACAGATGCGCAGGACAGGCGTCACTCGCAACTAAGCTTCATTCAGGGAAATTTCCCTAGATATATACACAGCCGATTGGCACGCGCAGGCGCACTGCACGTACGTTACAGTCACAATTGCAGTTGTTACAGTTATGCTTATACTTGTCCGTTATGACGAAGAAAGCACGCACGCACGGAGAACGAATGCACGCACGCACGCACGCACGAACCCGTGTGCATGTGTGGAAGGGGTTCTTGGCAGTACTTGAACAAGGTCATCATCACCGTGATCAGGGAGTCCCAGCAGCTGGACCGAAATTGTTATTCAGATCCGTTCGTGATCGCGGCTACGAGGGGCCTAAGTGCTGTGAAGTGTACCAGGTATAGTACACCTGGTGGAAATCCTGGATGCCTCTTACGATGAAGTGATCTATGATGCCTCCTGTCATGGTCGTGGCAGCGATGTCTTTTGACGCCCTGTCCACATCCAAGCCTCTTTCACGCAGTATAAGGACCAGGCGTTGTTGGGTCTTGATAAATCAATGAAGTCACCGGTAATGATGAGAGGCCTGGTTCTCTCGGCAGATTTATTGTAGGAAGGATTGATCCCGGTTTTTGCGTAATCCACGTGGTCTACGTTGCGGACCACGTGGCCGAATGGATGGTAATTGAGCGTCTTCCAGGGATGTTCTGTCTTCAGCCTCCTCACGTTCCTTGCGTCCGCCACGGTGGTGTAGCGGTTACAGTGCTCGGCTGCTGACCCGAAGGTCGCGGGTTCGATCCTGGCTGCGGTGGTCGAATTTAGATGGAGGCAAAATGCTAGATGCCCATGTACTGTGCGATCTCAGTACACGTTAAAGAATACCAGATGTTCAAAATTTCTGGAGCCCTTCGCTGCGGCGTCTCTCGTAGTTATATCGTGGTTTTGGGACATAAAACCCTAACAATTATTATTATAATCACTTTCCTTGCGTGTCAATGTGTGTATGTTCGTGGTTACTGTGTTGGTTGAGACTCTGTATCACCTGTGGCACATACCCGCAAAACATGAACTCTCGTATGCGGGTATGTGCCACACGTGACTGAGAGAAAGGGTTTCATGACGTACGCGACAGGTATTTTGCGTTACTCATGTCATGACCAGTGGACCGTGTCCGTCATACGCTGATCCCCTGCTATGTCAATTTTGGTATATTACAAGTTATGGAGAAGACCTGGAGAGCTCCCACACGTAGGCGGCTAGATAGATAGATAGATAGATAGATAGATAGATAGATACGTAGATAGAAACGGCCAAAGTGCCTGAGGTTCGCTAAGAAATGCTTCGCATTTAAAAAACGCGACTGCATCACAGTGTAGGATGATCAACGCAACCTTGACTCCCGCAAACACTCACACAAACACTCACTCATCCACCCGAGGAACACACACGACACTCAGCGCTCACTACCAACTGTTTATTGCACCTGAATGACCCTCTTATATAGGTACAGAAAAATGCGCAAAACCAATGAAGAAGAAAGGTGCGCATGTGGAAAGCAACTCACAAGCGAAGTAAGAGCGCCCCCACCCCACCAGGCAAAAAAATTAAACAAATTGAAAAAGAAAGCAGATAAACCAGCAGATCACTAAATCCTTGCCTCGAGAAAAGATATTTCCTGTTGATGTAACACCAACGACAGCTCGCTTACACAATTGTCCTTATTTTTTTCCAATAAAATATGCTTCCAACAGCAGAAGTGCAGATGATTTCAAGCTTCTTCCAAGAACCTGCGTGTCAATAAATCGTGGTTCACACCCACATGCGGAAGTATGCGCCACAAGATGCGCGTACTTATCCTCGTTTTTATTAACCTTTAGCGCATGCTCCCTAAGCCGGTCATTTAGGCATCTCTCGGTCATCCCGATGTACTCTTTTCCGCAGGATAATGGAATAGAGTATACAACTCCCGTGGAACATTTGACGTAGGCTTTCTCATGTTCCTTCAGGCAACCGCGTCTCTTGCTATCGCAAATGCGCGGACACAACTTGGCTAGCTTTTCTGGCGCCGAAAAGACCAGAGCCACTCCATGCCTAGCAGCAACCTTCTTCAGGTTATGGGAGAGCTTGTGCACGTACGGCATAACATGAAGCTTAGAACACAATGGGTCCCAAGCAGCTCTATCTCTTTGTGATCCACGTTTTATCTTCTGCATGAGAGCCAAGCTAGCCAAGTTGTGTCCGCGCATTTGCGATAGCAAGAGACGCGGTTGCCTGAAGGAACATGAGAAAGCCTACGTCAAATGTTCCACGGGAGTTGTATACTCTATTCCATTATCCTGCGGAAAAGAGTAGATCGGGATGACCGAGAGATGCCTAAATGACCGGCTTAGGGAGCATGCGCTAAAGGTTAATAAAAACGAGGATAAGTACGCGCATCTTGTGGCGCATACTTCCGCATGTGGGTGTGAACCACGATTTACTGACACGCAGGTTCTTGGAAGAAGCTTGAAATCATCTGCACTTCTGCTGTTGGAAGCATATTTTATTGGAAAAAAATAAGGACAATTGTGTAAGCGAGCTGTCGTTGGTGTTACATCAACAGGAAATATCTTTTCTCGAGGCAAGGATTTAGTGATCTGCTGGTTTATCTGCTTTCTTTTTCAATTTGTTTAATTTTTTTGCCTGGTGGGGTGGGGGCGCTCTTACTTCGCTTGTGAGTTGCTTTCCACATGCGCACCTTTCTTCTTCATTGGTTTTGCGCATTTTTCTGTACCTATATAAGAGGGTCATTCAGGTGCAATAAACAGTTGGTAGTGAGCGCTGAGTGTCGTGTGTGTTCCTCGGGTGGATGAGTGAGTGTTTGTGTGAGTGTTTGCGGGAGTCAAGGTTGCGCTGATCATCCTACACTATGTCGAATAACCAACTAGCCCAACAAGAAGTTTTATTGAGCATCACAGTAGTATGTACAGTGATTACTGTTCACAGATTATTCTACAACATTTAATGTTTCTTGGTCCTAATAGGCATAAATAAGGCAGTTCAAAAAGTGGCATCTGAATTTAAAACAAGAAATTACCTTTCCGGCTTGATGACGACGTGAGTCGGTAGCGCATAGGCCGCTCACACTATCAGTGTTGTGTTCAGAAGCCTCCTGTTCTTCACGTGGAGGAGGCTCGTCGCTGCAGAAGTCGTAAGCGCGGCCTCTTGCGTTGCGTGCCCGTTGATTCAGCATCGCCATGCCGTGGAGTCGCTGTCTCTACGTACAATAAATTTGGCGTACATTCAGCGGCCGGGTAAGGCACTTCCGAAGCAGTTGAACCTTTTGGCCCCCGTCGCTTGCGAGAAGTCGGCAGTAGAGCCTGCCGTTTTCGCGGAGGTTTCCTGGTTCTTTGCTGCACGGTCAGGTATTTAAGCAGCCGCGGAAAATGCTAGGCACAGCATCCGAAGAGAGCGTAGGTTTCTTTCGGCCGTGCAACAGGACGTTTCCCTTGTACTCTGCATGATATGTTGCAGAGATTGCTTCTTCTGGGAAATGCTTCGCGCACGCATGATCAGTAGGCTCAAAAACTCTGGCTGCTCTCGTAATCGCCCGTATCCACTTATCTAAGTGCTCTGGTTCACGCGGAGCCTCGAAAAGCGGCACACGCTCCGTAGAAGTCGTGCAATTCGGGACAAAACATTTTTTGCCCATTTCGAGGCGCAGCCAGCGACAAAGGCGCTAAAGTGTACTCGGCATCATACACAGCGTCGAGGTATACGTATACTCAATCACAATACACGAATCAGCAAAACAAATGCACTGACAGGGCTCACAGGCACATGGCAACGCGTTTATAAATCACAGAATGCCATGCACACAAAGGTTTCAGTAAGATTTTTCTTTGCGCGCGAATTTCAGAATGAGCGCCGCGCGAACCCCTGAGAGCCCAATCTGTAGCACCATCTCAACGCGCGCCGCGAAAACTACTCGTGCCTCAAGGTCATCGGCGAACACAATCTGCCCGCGCCCTCTCCTCAAGCGGAGCGGCGAGTGTCAGCACCTGACTTATTCTTACACCGTGCCCCTAGCAACTGTGCGTTTTAATGCAGTCCGTTTCGTACCGGCCCCGAAGGGTCCGGTTGACATGGGTGAAGCAGGGCGTCCAAGGGGCGCTGCAGATGCACAGCATTGGTTTTCTTGCATGATCTTCAGCAGCCTCGCGATGCGACGTATGGTTCCTTGCCATGTATTTCAATACAGCAATTTGTCTTGTCATTTGTGGGCACTCTTTTGAAGAAGCTTCGTGAGGTCCATTACAATTTGAACACTTCAGAACATTGGGTACACAACTGTCTGTATAGTGGGTTCCAACGCAGCGAAAACATACTCGCTCATTTTCGCATACGCCTCTCACGTGACCAATAGTTTTATGCAATTGTGACATGGCAGTGGCTTCGGCCCAAAAGGACTTACAGGACGTCACAAGCGGCCTACCTTTACGTACGAAGGTAGAGAGCTGCCTTTAAAATCTATTTTCACGCAGCGTGAGGTACCGAAACGAGCAACCTTGGCGATAACGCTAGCTCCATTAGCTGGCTTGACAAGGGCATACAATTCGGAGCTAGGAATGGTAGCGTCAACGTCGTAGATGACGCCGGTGACGACGTTGGAGCCCACAGGGATGTAGGAGCGGACGTTCACTCCATCCAACTCTGTGACGTTGCGTAGTACGTTCAGGGCGGCAGCATGCGAAATATCAGTAGCCATGACGTTCTTATGCGGGTTCACTCTCATGTTGATGATTTCATCTGGCACCAGCCCCTCGAGCAGCACCCACACAGATTGCCTGTTGAGGCGCTTCATGTTGCCGTTTTGGACAGCAGGAACGAAAATGATGGTGCTGGCCTCGGGCCTTCGTGGCGCTCTTTCATTCGGTAAGCAGACACTTCGTTGTCGTCTGTTTAAAGCCACCAGGGTTCTCCTCTGAGAGAAACTGAACTAGTGCCTGAGAATGACGCATGCGAAAAGGGTTTGAAAAACTCGGTGAGGTTAAGCAGTTCTGCAAGTAACTAAGTGGGCTTGGCGCGCGAATGGTTGGTGTTGCCGACGGATCAGTGACCAAGTCTATCAGCGAGGCGATCCTTCATCTTTGCGCTGTTCGGTAGCGATGGTGTGAATATCAATGAAAGAAACGGCAAGGTGAGACACTGAGCAGTGGGCATTGTCGTCAGGCAAGGGGGAGCGCGAGAGGGCGCCGGCGTCAGCATGCTGTCGTCCGTTGCGGTACAGCAACGGGATATCGTAGTCTTGCAGGCCTAGTGCCGAGCGGGCGAAACGGCTTAAAAGTGTACGAAAACCACGCGTTTTCGTACACTTTAAATTATGTCACGTGGCAAAAATTATATCCAGAACCGTCACTACGGCACGCCTCATGGCATGTTGTCTGTGTTGATACATTATATTGCTTCTCTTAGATCGCATAATTTTTAAGCTTGCAGTAATCAGCTGGCTCTAACTAATAATTGTTGGGGTTTAACGTCCCAAAACCAAAATATGATTATGAGGGACGCCGTAGTAGAGGGCTCCGGAAATTTGGACCACCTGGGGTTCTTTAACGTGCACCTAAATTTAAGTACATGGGCTCAAGCATTCTCGCCTCCACCGAAAATGCAGCAGCCGCGGCCGGGATTCGATCCTGCGACCTTCTGGTCAGCAGTCGAAATCTGCTATCTCTAAAAGGATATTCACGGAATTGTGAGCACTAGTTTGCAGCGTACTTGTGAGCACAAACCATCGCTGTCTTATTGTGGGAACGCTACGTATTTTTATTTTTCATGCGTCCAAGTGGCTGTCACACCCGAGAGACGAATTAGTTAGAGTTACACACAAGTTAGAAGAGAATTAGAGTGGTGTCTGATTTTTAGTATCGTACTTAACGGTGTGTTATAGGAGTCTACCATGCTCTTTGAGGTCGAAACGCAGGCATTGTGCGGTGCGATACGTTGGCGTTCACTTTAACGTGTGTTGCTTTATACGATATTCATGGCGAAGCATTGGAAGCCCCGTTATGAACAAAAAGCGCGAAAAAGACGTGCGTCAGGTGGGCATCTAACGTAAAAAACAAAACAAAATAAACAAAAACATGGCTGATCCCTCCGTCATAGGAATCGGTATAACACGAAAGTGAAACGTGTCTTCACAGAAGTAGTGCTTATTGTGTAATGATATATGGGAGCTCGTACTATGTCTATTCGTGTTTGGCAGCTATAGCACCGTTTGACGTGGATGCACCCATGTTGACGACTAGTGGCATCTCTCCATCGCGACGACTAACGCCTATGACCATGATTAAACTCTTGTGGTAGCTGAAGTTGTGAACTTATATTTGAACACAGCGAATCGTGAATCCCGCGTAAAGGTGACATCAACAAGCTCATAATCAACACTGGTACCCGATATGTACTTCAAAACGTCGTCAATTAATGAGAGAAACGGCACGGTGTGCGCTTTCTAGTAATAGGTAACCGACGCCTGTGCTCATGCATACAATACCACACTGCGCTTCAGCAACACGAGAGGCAGAGGTTCGTAGCTTGAGCCGCAAACGCTGTCCCGCTGGCCTCTGTCTTGCTCGACCAAGGCATGACAATCGCCCGTCGAAATCGTGTCTTTCTGCAACGCGTATTGCAGCAGTTTTGTTAGTCGGTGCTCTCGCACTCGAAGCAGTCGGCGGCGGAGAAATCCCGTTGGTGCATGTGGAAGCTGCACTACTCCGATTAGCCGGCGCGCGCTAACACGAAGCGAAAGACAAAGAACGTAACTGCGGCTAGGGTGCCTCACCGACGCCAGCGCGGCCAGTGTCCCTCGCTGATATTGAGACGCTAACCATGACCTCCGATATCGCACGCAATCTCGGAGTAAGCGCTAGTAAGTGTTGATGGTGACGCATTACTTCTTTTAACCTCTCACAGAGAGCAGCACCGCCCCGCCTACCTACACCGCCAACAGAGAGCACCGTGCGAAGGAGAATGTGTGAAACGTATAACGCGCGTCCGCCACTGCCAAGTTGGCTTAGGCGGTTGAGCGTTGGGCGCTTACCGTCGCGTCCGCAAGGCAGTGGATTCGATTCCGGCGGATGTTTTTCTAAGTTTTTTCCTTTCACACCTGTTGGCGTCCATTTTATCAACGTCATATCCGTAACGGAAGTACTTGGTGGACCCCTGAATAAACACTTTCGTGTTAATAAATTGAACAATAAACAGACGGAAATAAAAAATTCGCAGGATCTATTCACATAAGATGACTCGAAGGCGAAAGCCATCTTCTTTTTCTTTTCAGTCGATGTATTGATCCTGCCCCGCCACCCTCCGAAAGCTTTCCGCACCTAACGTGGTTTTGCACGGCCTCCGTGATCGTCCCACCTTTGGCCAAGCGGTGATGTCATGTGATGAGGTCACCACGTGACGTCACATTATGCGACTTCATGAAGACGTCAAAAGTTTCGGAGATCTGTGAGGTCATATGATGAGGTCTTCACGTGATGGTGATTTTTTGCATCACTCGTGTTGACGCCGCCAATTTTCGCGTTCTATGAGGCATCTAGGCTTTCGCCTTAAGAAATAAACATTTTTGAAACGCTTTGATAAGAACTGAAAATAGGGGCCTTTTAGAAAAGCAGCCCAATACTCTAACCATTAAGGCCTAGATTCGGGTGCAAACAGGGAGAGTACAAGACTGCGCGCAAGATAGCGCTGCGTGACACTTGACGAGTTTATTCGCAATTACCATTTCAGCAGACCAAAGGTCGGTAGGCTCACTCATGAGTCGACTCACTCGAACTCACGGCCTGATCTGGGTCGAAGTGAGTCCGGTTGAGGATAATTTTGGTGAGTCTGTTTCTGAGTGAGCGCTAAGAGCAAAATACATTTCTTGAGTGAGTTTGAGTGAGCTCCAATATTTTCGCCGGCCTATGGACATAGGCGTGGGCACGGGGGCACGCAAAATCTACCTCGTAGATTGACTTAGTAGGGGGGGGGGGCGCTGCGATGAACCTTCGCCCCCCTTGACGGGGAACCCTGCGCACGCGTATGCCTGTGGAGCAAACGGAGTGTGATGTTCATGACTCCATGAAACGAAGTGGGCAAAAATCATGAACTCAGCGTTTTAAAAAATGATGCCAATTAATTTGGTAGATATCGTGAAATCCGTGGTGACAACTTTGGCCTCTTTTGACATGGGCATATGAAAATTTTGCATTCCTTTCTCATATTTCAACAAAGCGCTGAGCTGTCTCGATGTAGCTGCTGCGAAGGTATGTGGCTGCAGAGGTAAGCACGGTGCAGGAATGAGCTCCATATTCCTGCACCACGTGTACCTCTGCAAGCCCTTGTTTCGATGCAGGTTTGTAAAAGCAGTCCGATAGAAATACACGCACTGATTTGTGTCCATGCTTGTGTCACAGAGAACAGTGAACAGGAGTGCGGCTCAGGAAGCTCTGGTGGCGGCTCAGGTGGTGGAGGCGGCTCCAAAGCCAAGACGAAGCGAGTGCGTACAACCTTTACCGAGGAGCAGCTGCAAGTGCTGCAGGCCAACTTCAACCTGGACTCGAACCCGGACGGACAGGACCTGGAGCGCATTGCGCAGATCACGGGGCTCAGCAAGCGCGTCACCCAGGTGTGGTTCCAGAACTCGCGCGCCCGTCAAAAGAAGTACTTCAACAACCAGGCCAAGAAAGGTGCGCCTCCGTTTTCTACAGCCGCATGACTGATTTCACAAAGCGAACTGGTCGGTTGAGTGTGGCAAGGCAGTGACTAAAGAGCTCTCTAATTCGATCAAACGTTTCTGCCGACACCACAGTTCATGTCAGCTTTCTCTGTCGCACTTTTTCTTAGCTATCTTAAGTTGTTTTGTTTCGTCGTAATGTTTCTGGCCCCAGGCTCATTCGTTAATTTCGGAATACGGATGTTATTTAGTCAGTACGTTTCATTTCGCTACTCAGACCGACCGCTGGGTTACTACAAGTTCACACAACACGTGTAGCTAAGCGCGAGTGTGGCTAATACACTCACTCGGAATGCAACCGTGAACACATTTCAGAGCCGGGCTGTGGTTGTCAGCAGAGCTTGTAAGCCCCCACTGGAGACAATACCTTTATTCAGCTTCGCTTCGTGCCACAGAGTAGGGTAATACTTGTCACAATGCTTTAGATGGTTCGCGCTAAAGCGACGCAAGTGACATCTGGGGTGGCTGGGCGAAGTGCATTAATATGAACTTCAGTGTGCCTCGTGCGACAGGAGAATGCAACAGGAGCGCCTGTGTTGTGTGGTTCTATGTGTCCGTTGTGTCTTTTTCGCGCTACATGATGTCTATTAGCAAGCACCAAATAGCCCAAAAACAAGTCGTTCTGCAGGAGCATGCAAGGGGATCCAGTGTCATCCGTGGTGCGGTGTGCTGCATTTGTTATTGCGGTAGCAATTATATGGAGACTCGAGGCGAATTTTTACCGTCGCCATCATATTTCGTGTACAGTCTAAGTGAACAGCGTCTCCCCGCGCGTCGTATGCTCTGGGTGCGAGTGAAAACCTGCGAGGGCGTCCGCCGGTCAAGGCTCAAGCAGAGATGAAACGCACTAGCCCCGTCTCCGTAGCGCGAGGATGCATGGTGGAAAGCAGCAGGGGAGGGAGAGTGAGGGGGGGGGGGGGCTGCGTCGCTACGGTAGCAACTCTGTACTTTGACAGGCCCGGCGTGGTCGGCGCATGATTACAGGGAAAGCAAGATTGCTCATAGCATTGTACGCGCTGTGTTGTATTAACGTTCATATTACCTTTTTATATTAAGGTCTCTTATAATTAGACAAGAAAGGAGACATAAAGTGCTGGAAAAACTATTGGCCCATGAGTTTGCTATGAGTACTTCGCAAAATATTTACGAAACTAATTTCCAACAGGATAAGAGAAACACGTCATTTTAGTCAACCTAAGCAGCAAGCCGGTTTCAGGAAGGGCTACTCTATAATGGGTCAGATGCATGTGATCAACCAATGAATTTAGAAATCAGCTGAGTACAACAAACTCCTATGGACGTCTTTCGCAGACTTCGAAAAAGACGAAGATGGATGCTTGAAGCGATGAGAAAACGGAAAGATATTCGACTGAGTGGCGGCAGTTTTGGAAGCATTGCGTCACCAAGACGAACTTGGAAGATAAAATACCTTAGCCAACATCTACAAAACTGCACAGCTACTTTGCTTCTCGAAAAGAAAAACAATAGAATCGCGACATAGAATGAGGTCAGACAAGGACATACGATATTTTCAGTGCTGTTCACTGCATGCTTAGAGTAAGTACTGGAACGATCAGACTGGTAAGAAATGAGCGAAATTCGGCAGGTGTCACACTTTTCTAAGACAAGGCAAAAGCCTGGCTGCACTCATGTAGACAATGGAGCCGCCACGTGCAAGTACATACGTGTTTTGCAGCATATTGACCACTTAAACGCCTCACGCGAGCACTTTTGCATTCGTGCGTCTTTTTCAAAAGCGGACAGACTTTAGCGAAGTGCCCACTACCAGTCTGAAAGGTAATACGCGCACCTGCACCCTTTAACTGCAGACATGACTGAATAGCGCAATAAAAACGACAGACAAGGTAGAGACGACAGACAGGACGGAGCGCAAACTTCAACTGAGCATTTATTGACAGAAAAACAGGAAACCACAAGCTGCGCAGGAGGATGCGCAACAAATCACTCAAGCACGCCCCCCAGAACGTCACTAACTTTAACACGTCCCATGCTTACGCAACCCACATGTGCCACACCTACCCAAACGGTTCCGTGCGCAGATTTCTTTCTAAGAATATGCATTCTTTATTGATGAGAGCCAGCGACGGTGCACTCACACACCGATCACCGGCTTTTCTTATGCAAAAGGCCTCGAAAATTTCTCTGTCTGCTTGCCCTCTCAACCGCCTGAGCACACGGGTGCAGTTAAACTGCGCTGTGCACATACATCTTCGGCAATGGTCCGCGAGATGTCCGGCAGCAGCTACTGCACTGACAGCTGCACGGTGTTCCCTCAAACGGTCGTTTAAGCAACGACCCGCCTGACCAACGTAGACCTTACCGCATGACAGTGGAATCATGTAAACCACTGCAACGGAGCATTCTACGAACAGCGTGGCATGCTTTTTTGCACAGGCGCGAACTCCCTCCGCGGCATTCACCATGCGGCACATCCTGGAGAGTGTTTTTCGGCGCAGTAAAAACTACTGAAACGCCGCACTTCAGTACTGCCTTTCTGAGACGGTGCGACACTGTGCATGTATGGTACCGGTACATGACGCACTTGACTGCACTGCTCACTGAGCCCCGTGCTTGGTCGACCATGCTTCACCTCGGAAACGAGGCTTTCCGCTACAGACACTATGGTGCCGTCAGGGAACCCCGCGCTTCGCAGTCTACTAACCTGGTGCATAACACTCCAGGCCACCTGGTGCTCACAGGTTTTCTGTGCGCGGGGTTCCCTGACGGCACCATAGTGTCTGTAGCGGAAAGCCTCGTTTCCGAGGTGAAGCATGGTCGACCAAGCACGGGGCTCAGTGAGCAGTGCAGTCAAGTGCGTCATGTACCGGTACCATACATGCACAAAGTGTCGCACCGTCTCAGAAAGGCAGCACTGAAGTGCGGCGTTTCAGTAGTTTTTACTGCGCCGAAAAACACTCTCCAGGATGTGCCGCATGGTGAATGCCGCGGAGGGAGTTCGCGCCTGTGCAAAAAAGCATGCCACGCTGTTCGTAGAATGCTCCGTTGCAGTGGTTTACATGATTCCACTGTCATGCGGTAAGGTCTACGTTGGTCAGGCGGGTCGTTGCTTAAACGACCGTTTGAGGGAACACCGTGCAGCTGTCAGTGCAGTAGCTGCTGCCGGACATCTCGCGGACCATTGCCGAAGATGTATGTGCACAGCGCAGTTTAACTGCACCCGTGTGCTCAGGCGGTTGAGAGGGCAAGCAGACAGAGAAATTTTCGAGGCCTTTTGCATAAGAAAAGCGGGTGATCGGTGTGTGAGTGCACCGTCGCTGGCTCTCAGCAATAAAGAATGCATATTCTTAGAAAGAAATCTGCGCACGGAACCGTTTGGCTAGGTGTGGCACATGTGGGTTGCGTAAGCATGGGACGTGTTAAAGTTAGTGACGTTCTGGGGGGCGTGCTTGAGTGATTTGTTGCGCATCCTCCTGCGCAGCTTGTGGTTTCCTGTTTTTCTGTCAATAAATGCTCAGTTCAAGTTTGAGCTCCGTCCTGTCTGTCGTCTCTACCTTGTTTGTGGTTTTTATTGCGCTATTCAGTCATGTCTGCACTTAATACGCACCAACTAGCCCAACTCACGTCTCTCATTATGCTGCACACTTTACTGATGCTGCGGACAATGATAATGATGCATTATTGCTGAAATTTTTTCTAGTGGGTAGCAAGCTGTACACCATTCACTCGTTACGCAGACCACATGATGGGATTTTACTCTTCTGCCGCGCAATATTACGTCTGTTAACGTGACTCCTCGCTCGACATGTCACCTGTATAGGACCTTTTTCCAAAGCAGCTTCAGGAACCGGCATAGCTCTATGGTACGATTGCTTATTGCCCTGCAGAATGCTTGTGTTCGATGCCGGCTCGAACCTCGAGTTTCTAGGGGAACATAAACGCAGAAATTTTGGTCTGTCTGTCTGTCTTTCTGTTTGTCTGTCTGTCACCCGATTCAGCCACCCCACCCGGCCAATGTTGAACCACTTGCCCAAGGGCCAGCCATCTTGAACTGGTGTGTAGGTTCATACTTGTGTACATTGTCGATCAAAAAGCAAACATTACGCATATCTGAGGCGCAACATCACTACGTAAGTATTAGGTGGTGTGTTCCTTTACAAGAAAATGCATGGATACGCAATTCTAAAGACCCTAGTTTCTTAATTAAGCTGCATTGAAAATGCAACGCTATGACGGCGACGAACGCCCTCTGCCACGGAAGAAGGGAACCCTCTGCACAAGCTCTTGTCTCCCGACGTATGCCAGATGGCGCTCTAATTTCAGGCAGCACTCGTCTATCGTCTTTCGGCGGGATCTGCAGCGTAGCATGAAGATACGCGGCCAATTTCTTAAATCTAATTTTATGAGGTCACGTGGGTTTCTGTACCGCACGCCATGTTTTTCAAGATGAGCGTCTGAAGAGGCACGTAAGGCTTGTTGCGGTGTTCTAGAACGCCTTCCCTTTGCGCCTTGTCCCCCAGCTAGAGCGTTGTGCCGGGCCCGCGCGTCTCGATCGCCGTATACCGCCGTCATGGACGCGGCGCTGGGCCTTTTCCGCGCAAAGCAAGGCTTCTCTCTCCCCGTCGTCGAGACGTCCTGGCGCTGCACGCCGCGGTAGCATACGTCATCATGTCGCGCGCTTTCTGATTGGCCGGCCATGACGGCCCTCGTACTGCCTCTCCTCCCGAGCTCTCTTCTGTCGGGCGCTAGCTCGCCGCTTGCAGATATGCTCTGAGGCCTGCAACGACAGGGTCACGCAGTGCCTTTGCAAGTGACTTGTAGCTCGTGCGCTCGTGCGCCCTTTGTGTATTAGCCGATATCGCCGCAGGCATGCGTACATGGTCGGTATTGCGGGGTTACCTTGTCCGGCCCGCAATCTGTGACTGTCGCACTGTGCTGCATCCTGGGTTAATAAACTCACGCTTCTTCATGATATGCATTCAGCGCCCTTGCCATTTCTGCACAGTGTGGGAGAGTCGACGAACCCGGCCGCAGAGTATTTGTCCGCTGGGGAGTGGAGGAGCATCGTGTTCCTTCCCGGTAAAGATCATAGGTAAACGTTGCGTAAACCCTTCTCCACAGGCTTTCGCCTACATAAGGTTAACGGAGAACCTATAATTAATGACTATTCACGGAGCAAGCCATAATTTCTAGATGGCATAGTGTTGCCCTTCAGCAATGGTGGCGGCGAATTACAAAAAATCCCGGAAAAGCTGAACCGAGGAAGTGATAAAGTAGCGCTAAATATGAATATGCGAAAGTCAAGGTTAATGACCGGTGAAAGAGAACACGTTCATAATTTGCTACCAAAGTCTGGAGTCGGCACAACAGTGTCTAGGCTAGTTACTGACAGGGGAGCCTACTTATGAGAAGCAAGTTGAACGAAAATTAAGGATGGGCTGGAGTGTTTACGGAAGACATTTCCAAATACTGACGGGCAATTGGCTGGTGCCCCTGAAGCGGAAAGTACACCACCATTGTGTGCTGTCAGTGCTAACATATGGGGCGGAAAGTTGGAGCGTAACAAGGAAACTCGACGGAAGCAAAAATCATAGGCGCGACATTAAGAGCCAGGAAGAGAGGAGAGCGGGTTTTATAGCTTATATGAAGAAGAAAACGCGGATCTCGGTAGGTCATGTCATGCGAGGGAGAGGTAACCGATGGTCAGCCAGAGCGATGGAAAGAAAATGTAGCACTATAAATTAAATTAGACTTGTGAATGCTTTTGCCAACGTTACCACGAATGATCTGATGCAGTGAACACTGTGAGTGGAGGTGCGGTGTCCGCCGGTCCGGCCTGCTCCGGTTGTGGCATGCTGTACTGCCTGTGCGCGCACCAGGGCCTGCCCATGGGACAGGTGACGTGACCAAGTGCTCTACCGGGGCCCGGCCGAGAGTGCTCTAACCCGGCCACTTCACTCAGCCGGGACCCGGAATCGTGCGGCAACTGCGCTGGTGCCGCCTGTGGCCTCCGATGAACGTGCTGTGCATGGACAACGCAATGGCAGAACTCAGATGCACGAAATGTGTGAGCGGCTCGAGCCGTGTGCCAGGACGTACGAGCATCTGGGCGGAACTTGCTCATTCGATGTCGAAATGCGGTGGCGTGACCTTTTTACTCGGACACTACAGACCGAGCGACGTAACAGACACTCCTGCGATGGCTATAACTGCCGAAAAGGTGGCTCCTAACGTTTTCACGTCGAGTGTATTGAATTCAGACGTTCCATATGCCTTCTGGGCAAGAACAAGCTAGAAATGCTGTAATTCTTCGTGCATTCGCCATGATGACCTAATCTGAAGGCGGCGCCTATTGTCACAGAGTGCAAGAGCCGAGTGCCGGCCTAGTCGCGCGTGTTGTAGTTCAGTCGATATCATGTCACACAGACAGCGATGGAAGCTGCAGCTCGGCGCTTCATCCTCTCCACTAATGGTTCCGCGCCGTGAATGAAACTGCTTACCTCCTGCGGTCAGGGTAACCTGATTCTGTAGTCGTTGTTTTCGGTTACCAAGGAGCACCTAAACTCGAGGCGCTGAGAACGCTAGCGCGCTGTCCGCGCAGTGACGAGATCCAATTAATGGTATTAAGGTTTACTTTTCATGCGTGTTTATTTTTCTTACGGGAGGGACGCCCAAGTTTACTTCAGAAACGTCTGTTTTCGAAGTGAACTCGCGCAAGCACACAAGCGAGCACTCCTTAATTCATGAGCAGGCGCTGACATCCAAGTATTTAAGGGAGGTCGCCCACAGTGGCTCTTGTTTGAACGTTCGGTGCACCTCAGAGAAGCGCGGACGTCAAAACGTCTACAAGAGAAAAAGAATTGTGAAATGCGAAACTAGATCGCATATTCTTCGCCCTTTGTTTCTTTACCTTTTAGCGTGCCTAGCTTTTCACATGTCTAATGTGGCTTGCTTCTAATTAGCGCACATTCTCTCACCGAGGGCTTGGTTTTCCCTGACCTCCGTGGCAGGTATATTATTTAAGCACACAGTGCGTGTCCTCGAAGCGACTGTCGGGTGCCATGCGCGCGGCTTCGCTGTTCTTCCAGGTTACTTTTCCTGCTCTTTGTGCGCAGGAACACCCGATAGCGAATGTATACATCGGCGCTGTGATGCAATTTTTCCCGCATATAGAGCGATGCTCGGAGTCGTCAGCCCGGACTAATGCATTCCCTGTTGGCGCGCACTGCTTTGCACGGCTTCTCGACCGCCGATTGCGCAACCAACACGGGTATTCCAAGGCGATCATGGACACGAAGCTCCACTTCTCCGAGTTGACCGCAGCCCCGCCCCTGGCTTAAAAATGGCGCTGCTCAAACTGCTGTGCCGGAGCGTCGAGAAAGCGCAGTGACAACTTCAACGAAGGGCGGTGCTGCCATCCACTCTGTCGAGTTCAGGCTAACCTTATGCGGAGGAACGCTATAGAATACAGGAGTAAGCACTACACCCCACGGGACTCTATTGCTCGAAATAAAATAACCCTGTTTCCAAGGTTTCATCGCAGCCTCGTGTTCTCTCATTCACAAATCACTTAACTTCGTCCACAAAGTGTGTCGTAAGCCAGAGTTCTAGGCACTAAGCGATCTGTCGAAAGCAGAGTTGTACGTAATGCGCTACGAGTACTAGATTACTTGCAATCACTGTCTTTTTCTTGCACTTTTGTAATATAATCGATTACATTTCGAAACTGTAGCGTTCCGGGTAAATCAGTTTCATTTCCTTGTGATTAATTACTGGTAATCAATTACTTTTTTTTCCAAAATCAACTAGTATCCCGTCTTCTACGGCTGTTCTTGTCCCGAAAAGTATGCGACTGCTCTGTAGGGACCCCCCGTCTTGTCAGACGGGGGGTCCCTACAGAGCCTATTTTTACACATTTTTCTTCGCTTTACCTGCAACGCCTTACCCAAGTGCCCACAACAGCAAACACGACGCTTCATAGATGACATGGACGCAAGCATCGAAGCACTGCGCAACTACGAGCTGGCGTGCAAGGTGTTCCTACGTAATAATACCACGCTTACATCCACCGCAGGCATTGAAAGAGCGTTCAGTGTAGGAGCTGGCCTCTTCACGAGGAAACGTGGAAGAATCAGCCACGACAAATCTGAAAAACAACTACTGTTGAAAATTAACGTCTAACACTATATGCCAGAAGAAAAAATACGTAAACAGGGGGTTGGTGCTCGAGCCGACGTTTCGACAAGTGGACTTGTCTTCTTGAAGAAGACCAGTCCTTGAAGAAGACCAGTCCATTTGTCAATCTTCTCCCTGAAGTCCATATTCTCCTTGAAGAAAACGAGTCCATTTGTCGAAACGTCGGCTAGAGCACCCACCCCCTGTTTACGGATATTTTCGTGGCGAACTTTCATCTTCCCCTTCCTGCTGCTTTTTTGAACTGTCACAGAAGCCGCAGTAAGCCTCGCAGCCTTCACGCAAGGCTCTACCATGCAATCCACAGTAGTTCGTTGTAGTTTGATAAACTTATGTTACGGCAATAAAACTTTAAAGGAAAGTAACGCAAAAGTAATCGATTACATTTCTTTAATTACTCAATTACCATCTGGGGCTGTAATTGACTAATGCAATCAATTACATTTTAAAAGTAATTGTAATTGTCATCTTTTACTTTTTTTCTGTAACGTGTGCAAGTCTGGTCGAAAGCTACACTAACCTTAGAGTTTCCTACGATATATACTAGATGGTACTCTGGCGCTGCGATCGTTGAGCCACCCAGGGAATGGTAGGTAGTACATGGGTTTGCCTAGTCTTCATGCTCGCGGCTTCGAACGCGCTTGTGGCTTTGTTTTTTGGTGTGTTTCGGCTGTTGTTTCGGGAAAAAAATGACTTGTGAACCTCGAGAGCGGAGGTGAATTGGTCAGCCTAAAAGGGTGAAGGTAGTCAATTGTTCACAATAACCACGAGGTGCCGACTTGTTAAATGACCCAAGGGACGCCTTTAGTCCAGCTAGGGTCAATGAAAGATTGTACTTTTCATGCTGTACGCACTTTCGCTCAAGCTGCTGCCGCTCGGCACGTTCTTTAAACTTCAGGAAAGTTTCGGTGTAGTGTGCTGCACTGGAGATGTATTCGAAGTGTTTGCCCAGGAAATCTGCCTCATCCTCCAGGCTGTGACCTTGGTTGTTTAGTAAGGGCAGGCGATGCGACTGTCGCCCTTTCAGTTTATTTAGCGTGTTCCACACTTCTGCCTCATCTGTATATGAACTTATATTGGAGGTATTTCTTTCCCATGTCTGTCTCCTCAAGTCTGCGCGTTCTCCTGCCCTGCGACTTCACTTCTTTAAAGTTTTCCAAGCTTTCAACAGTTTGATATTGACGCAGCAGTCCCCAAGCTTTGTTTTGGTTTTTGCGTGCGTTCTCGCATTCTTTCCGTTAGTTCGTGGAATGCATCTGACAGCAGCATCAATAATGAGAGCTGGAAAATATGCCACAGCATTGTCTATGTTTAACTAAGCCGTCTAATGAAGCCGTCTTCACAACTTAAAATGTTATTTTTTGATAGAGCTCCCAGTTGGACGAGTCAATCTTCCATCGTGGAATAGGACGGCAGTGTTGGTCCTGTTTCGTTATATTTAAAAGTATTGCCAGATGGTCACTTCCGTAAGGGTTCTTATTAATTTGTGACTCAAGATACGGTATAAGAATGTTGGATACCATGCTTAAATCAATAGATGAGTATTTTGGTGTGTGGCACTGAAGTATGTACCCTCCTTTTTATTAAGTAAACAGGCACCTGTGTAAAAAAGAAAGATTTCTATGAGAGGCCCTCTTGCGTCGCAACGGGAGTCTCCCCACAGTCAGCTATGCGCATTTTATTTTTATTTTATTTTACTCTCAGGGTACACAGTACATTACAGAGGGGAGGGGCTATCATACATGCATGAAACAGTCTATTAATAGGCAAAAAATAATAATATAGAACATAACAAGGATTACACAACATACCAGTAGTACATAACCTAATAAGCACATAAGTACATCGATACACACAGTAAATGTAGAAGGCAACTCGCAGTAGTACAGCAAACAGAAAATTTCACAACGGCGAACTCTAGGTGATTAATTATTTAACAAGGCATTTTTAAAATGTATGGCGTCCTGGATGCTTGTCACAGACCCAGGAAGCTGGTTCCATTCTCTAGCAGTCTTGGGCAAAAATGACAATGAATGGGTGATTGTGTTACTCTTGGGCACCTGGACCTTCTGACGATGGTCGACACGCGCTGATATGAAAGATGCGGCACGTATGAAGCACAGTGAAGACAGATGGGCGTTATGATAATAAATCTTATGATAAAGACATAGGCGAGAATGCTTCCTGCGAACAGCAAGTAAAGCAAGTTGTAATGATGCTTTCATGGAAGTTACGCTGGATGAAACAGGCAGCACGATTTTGTATCGCCTCTATGTTTTTCGTTAATGTAATGAAGTGGGGGTCCCACAGCGCTGACGCATACTCAAGTTGTGGGCGAACGTACGTGGTGTATAAGAGTAATAATAATATCTGGGGTTTAACGTCCCAAAACCACGATATGATTATGAGAGACGCCGTAGTGCAGGGCTCCGGAAATTTCGACTACCTGGGGTTCTTTAACGTGCACCTAAATCTAAGTACACGGGCCTCAAACATTTTCGCCTCCATCGAAAATGCAGCCGCCGCGGCCGGGATTCGATCCCGCGACCTTCGGGTCAGCAGTCGAGCGCCATAACCACTAGACCACCGTGGCGGGGCTACGTGGTGTATAAGAGTAGTTTAGCAGAGGATGGTAGTGTGTAAAAGTTTCTACGAAGGTAACCGAGAGTACGGTTGGCTTTAGTTGTGATATGTTCAATGTGTTTATGCCAAGATAAGTTGTTGGTTACATGTATACACCTAAGTACTCATACGATGTTACTGATTCTAATGGTTGGTTATTTATGAGATAGGCAGGGTGCGCGATGTTAGTACGAGAAATTCGCACAACCTTGCACTTACTAACGTTTAATTCCATATGCCAAGTACGGCCCGACTCATGCACAGTGTTGAGATCATTCTGAAGAATCCCGAAGTCAGTGGTGCTAGTTATTTTACGGTAGAGAACACAATCATCTGCAAACAAAGAAATATGTGAGAGAATGTTAGTAGGCAAGTCATTTATGTATATTAGAAATAGTAATGGTCCGAGTACGGAGCCTTGTGGCACACCAGACAAGACAGGTGTCGTAGGTGACGCTGTGTCGTTTGCAAAAACAAACTGAACGCGGTTAGTAAGGAAGGCTTCAATCCTATTAATTAAAGCAGGGTCGATGTCAAGTATTTGTAGTTTATGTAAGAGTAGGCAGTGATTTACTTTGTCAAAAGCCTTAGCAAAATCAAGGAACACACAGTCAGTGGAAAACCAGAATCAACATTATTGTGCAAATCATTAGTGAACAGTAGAACTTGAGTATCAAACAAAAATTTTTTACGAAATTCATGTTGAAACGGAGTAAAGAAATTGTTATTCTCAAGGTAACGTGCAAGGTGTGAATAAATGACATGTTCCATTATTTTGCATGATACTGATGTAAGTGATATTGGTCTGTAATTGCGCGGGTCAGACGTGTCACCGGATTTATAAAAGGGAATGACTTTTCCTGTTTTCCAATCCATTGGTAATGATCCAGTAGTAAGCGATTGGGTGAAAATACATTCTAATATGATAGACGAGTATTCCTTTGTGTTTTTCAGAAATTTAGAGTTTATTTCGTCTACACCACAAGAAGAAGACAAATTTAACTTGTTGATTATGGCGCCAATACCAGTAGAATTAAATGTAATGTGTTCCATTGGAGTGTGGTTATATTGACGAAGGAGTGGATAATTATGAACCAATGAGCGTGAAAAGGAATTTATGAATGTGTCGTTTAACATAGCTGCGCAGTCATTATCAGGCACCGAGGCACCGGATGGTGTAGTAAGCGATATTTTGTTTCTATCTTTTTCCCTAACAGTATTGCAAAAGCGTTTCGGGTTTGTTTTAAGTATGTTAGGAAGCGTAGTGTTATAAAATGTTAGTTTGGTTGTTCTTTGTATGGACAGCTATTGTGCAGCAGCTTCTTTGCACGAGAGCCAGCGATCCGGAGTGTTAACTGTTTTAGCTTTACGGTATAGTCGCTTTTTCTTGTTGCTCAGTCGATTAAGCTGAATATTAAACCAGGGAGCTGAGCTGCTACTGCGCCCACGTCGTAGGGGAATATAACGTTTGATAGCTTTCTGAATTTTGTTCTTAAACATGCACCAGTTCACTTCAACGGTGCGTTCGAGATAGCCAGATAAGAAATCTTCCATGAAAATAAGTAGTTCGGCGTTTATGGCTGTGTAGTTGGCTTTCTTATAATCTCTGATGATTTTCGCGCGGTTACGTTGGGAAGGTCGTGTTATTGTTAACGTGAAATGCAAAGTGTCGTGATCACTTAAACCCGGTAGGTGTGTTATCGGCGAGATGATGTCCACTGATGATGTTAGTACTAAGTCGAGAAGCGATGAAGTGTTACGAGTGACACGTGGTGGTAAAGCAACTGCCTGGGAAAGACCAAAATCCGAACATAAGCTGTTAAAGTGTTCAGATTGTGTGCAAGAGGGCTGTGAAAAGGGAGATGCGCATGTACATTTATTGTGCGGGAAGTTAAAATCGCCCATTAGTATGATTTCTGATGCGGGAAAACGGACTTTAATTCGGTTCAAACAATCATGCAGGCTGTCGCAGAACAAATTTGGGCAAGTAGGAGGACGGTAACAAACACCGATAATGAGTTTCTTGTGGTTGACAGTAATACAACACAACAATAATTCTAAGTCGGTAATTAGAGGCACAGAAAAAGAATTTATATTTTCATCTATTGCCAACAACACACCACCACCAGTTCTGTCGTTGCGGTAAATGATATATTTCCGATCAGAATAAATAAGCTGCGAGTTAGTTATTCTATTTGTTAACCACGTTTCGGTTGACGCTATTATGTTTGCATTTGTATCGCTAATTATACTGCTCAATTCATCTCTCTTTGGTACTATGCTACGTATGTTGGCGTACAGTACCGAGACGGTTGATGTGTGGCCACCACCCCTCTCGTTTACCTATTTCTTTGCGATGGGACGAAGGCGACCTGAGCGAAGTGAACGAGGCGATAAGCTTCGTTCCCTAATTGCGCTTGTTGACGGAAGAACTTCATAAACGCTATCATCAACCTCGTTATACTGGTAGCGTTTCCCATCGACCAGTAGCACCTTATACCTGAGTTTAAATGGTTTCTTGAGGTTCTTGCCAAAATCATTCAATTTCTTCCGTAAGTTGCGGGTTTTAGGGCAGAAATCCTCGCTAACTGATACATTACTGCCCTTGAGCATGTGACCTTTCGAAAGAATTTGCTCTTTTATTTTACTATTGGTAAACTTTACTATTAGTGGCCGGGATTAAGATGGGTCATAGCGTGCGATTCGGTGTGCGCGGGATATGTTTTCACCAGGTAAAACGACTATTTGAAGCTTGTCTATCGTTTGTAATACCTTTTGTTCAGATTGCTGAGCGCTTTCTGCTGCCATATCAGATATGCCATAGAATACGAGGTTGTCACGTCGAGCGCGGTGTTCCGCGTCATCTAGTCTCGAATTAAGCATGGCAATTTCTTCTTCAGTACATTTCAGTGACTGTTCTAGCACACGAAAATCTGCCTGCCATTGATCGACCACAGCGGTTCTGCCTTCCACCATCTCTAGTCTTTCTTTGATGTTGGTTACAGCATCACTAACGGTGCGCTGCTCAGTCTTTAATTCTGAGATAGTTGAGGACATTGCTTGTTGCATGGATTCAATACGTATTGACCGTTCATTAAGATCCTTGACTGTCTTTAGCAAGTCTTTTAGTACATCATCTGTAGAAGGTCCGGGATTTGTCTCGACGTCATCACACAGCATTAACAACAAACAAGAAAATGGTTCAAGGAGTGCTCCGGGGCTTGGAAGCACAACAATACAGGGGTTACTTGATTTAAAACATTCGTAAGGCAATTTAGCAAAACTATTTACCTGCATTACGAAGAAGAGGGTGCGTGAGTATCCCATCCTGTTCGTGCCTCCAAGCCCACTGAAGAAATTCTGCGTAGCGTTTGGTTTTATCGGTGATGTGAATTCAGTCGAGGTTGCGCCTGCGCAGTTGCTTGGAAGTAGGTCGGCTGGCCAGCGGCGTTCAGCTTGGGTGAAATTCA
Organism: Rhipicephalus sanguineus; assembly: GCF_013339695.2. Taxonomy (NCBI): domain Eukaryota; kingdom Metazoa; phylum Arthropoda; class Arachnida; order Ixodida; family Ixodidae; genus Rhipicephalus; species Rhipicephalus sanguineus. The sequence goes on along the minus strand of NC_051176.1, from coordinate 25,968,033 downwards.
TCCGCTTGGGCGGATCGGCAGGCAGATATACGGTCGTTTCATGAGCCGAGGCGTAGGCGGTTGTCCCGTCTTTCCGCTGAAGAGCTGAGCCATCCGGTTGACCCAAGCATGGATAGGAGCTGCGCATTACGAAGAAGAGGGTGCGTGAGTATCCCATCCTGTTCGTGCCTCCAAGCCCACTCTCTTTTTTAAGCCTCCAACGATCATATATGGCTCAGGAGGTTTCTCAATGAAGCTTTGGAATTCCGCTATATGAAGTTAGGACGAATGCACATTTAAGTGATAGTGACAAGCCTATCCAGTAAACCTGCTTGAACAGCAACTGCTTCCAAAGGCGCGCAGATGCACCTACTTAAAGGTGTTACCGTTATCGACTAGTATACCTGCACCACCGGACGACGCAACAGCGTCGTCACAGCCTTTACAGAAATTGCATATTGCCCGAGGAAGTTGGTCTGTGTGGTTTTCAAGTGAGTTTACTGTACACACAGCACGTCATCAAGATTATGGAGAAGACCCCTCACGTTCCAGTGTAGAACGTGTGTGTCTATCTGAAGAGACAGGTTTGTGCTGTATGTTTACATAAGCAACTTATCATACACAGAGCTTTCCAGGCCCTGTGATGAGAGTTCTCGCTTTTCTAGAGCTGTCGACAGAGCTGTACCGCTCCTTCGGCGCGGACTACACCGCCTGACCAGGAGCTGTGTCCATCGCTTCAAGGGAGATGCTTGGCACCCACTCTAGAGAGCGGTGTGTTCGGCGGGAAAGCCTAGCCTCCTGACACGAGGCCTTCGGGCCCACCAGCCCGGAAGTCCTGGAATGGTGGTGCAGCACTTGATGCTGCTGCCGCCGTGGGGGCGGATGGCATGCCGCCGGCTCAGTACGCATGAGCGCGGTGGTTGCCGTAGACCATTGTGACGCTGTCCCCTGATGTTTGACATCGGTAAAAGAGTTCTTAGGCATGTACGACACATGTCTCCATGCCTATTTGAAGGATATATTTTCTTTGCTTTGCCACTGCCACATGTAAAGTTGAACAGGGCTCAAGCAGTCACGCTACGTTTACTGCAAACCGGGACGTACCCCACTCCGTCTTTTGTAAATAAAGTTCACCCCGAAAATGAAATTAGAAAAGAATGTGATGCATGCGATGGCTTCATTGAAATGATACACATGCTGGCGGGCTGTCCCGCGGCTCTCGCTGACCCCGAAGAAAAAATGCCAGGCCTGAGCGGAAAGCGCAGCACAGTCACAGCAGCGAAAAGTCGAAGAGCGGCATATATCTAGAACCCGTTATAAACTCTCTTGTGGATACTAATACAAGTACACTAGCAACGTGCCCACTACGCCACAAATCATAATTTTTGTGAAGTTGGGAAGCACCCACCACGACATTATTCGTTATTCTGCGGAGAAGCAAGGTACCATCTGTAAGGCATTATGAGCATTATGTCTTGGTGCGACGGCTGATGAGGATGAAGAAATATGACTGAGCCTTTTGTTGTGGGTTGGAAGCTTTAAAGGGACCGACAACTGCCCAGAATATGAAATGAGTTGACTCCACTGATGTAAAGATTGTCCGTTACACTGACTCAAACCAACCCTGTTTTTTTCGTGAGAGATGGATTTAGATTTTTGTTTCTTAATTGAAAGTCGCGAAGAATGACCTGTGGCGCGTCTGGCGGCAAAAACATAAATGATCCGATGAAGACGGCCTCGTGACCGTTGATTGCTGTACGCGGTCGACGATTTTTTTTTGTTAGTATTGAAATATTGTTCGTTTCTTTATATTAAAAGGTATTACTCCATAATAATGTACATATAGGCCTGCGTTAGTAGTATGCATTAAAATGGCGCTGCCTTCGCGTGACGTAATGATCCCATGCTCGTCAGCGCGTCTTGAGCAACTTTTCAGCGTGCTCATGCAACCGTGCACGCAGTTTCCAGGTCGCTAAGATTTTGAAGCGACATAGTTTTGCTACTTACACTTCGTCTCAGAAATGACGTGCGCTGCTACTCTGTGCGGCCGTGCATATACACAGTTACGTTTTCGATTACTTGGCTTGGCTCGTGTATCGAGAGAGTAACGACGCGACGACAAGCCATCCATGACACAGGCGCAGGCAACCTTGGGCGCAGGCGCACACAACGCTGTACAAATACCGGGAAGGTGTATGAAGCCACACATCTCATTGTAACAGCTTTCTATTTTCAAAAATGGTTGGAAAGCTCAAAATAAAGGTGGTTAAGCATAGTTACAGTGAATCCTTCGAAAGCAGAACAACGACAGCTTTCACAAGGGCTAGCGTTATCGCTATCAATTCTCAGCGTTTCTGGAGCAAGCCTCCATGCGTGTTTGGAGTCTTTCAGATCGAAAAATACTGCTTATAAAATAACTACGTGCTTTTCGGATAAACTACTGCAGCTACAAACGCTACGAAGGGTGAACTTCCTGTCGCGCCGTAAAAAACTGGGTCGAGAAAAATCACTTGTCGGTCCCTTTAAAGGACCCACTAGTTACTTAATTCGCATTGTGTGACGCCCGGTCGTTATGTCACTCTACCACCACGCTTTATAACATACGCTAACATGAGAAAGAGATAGAGAGAGGGAGTTATTGAGACCCTGAGGAAATGGATCATGGGAGCCTTATGGGCTGGCTTGGCAACCAATAGAAGTGCATTTGCGAGGAACCCAATACGCTATAAATCATGATTTTTGTGAAGTAGAGAAGCAGCCACTATGCAACTTTTCGACATTCTGCGGAGAACCGTGGTACCTGCTAAACACCTGTAAGGCATTATGTGCACTTTGTTGATGCTGTGGCTGATTACGATGAAGAATTATGGCAGAGCGCTTTGTAATGGGTTGGAAGCATTCAACAACCCACTCGTTGCGCAATTCGCATTGTGTGATGCCTGGTTACAAAATTGGCGTTGTGTGACGCTTGGTTGTTATTTTACTCTTCTACCACGCTACATTACATATGTTAATGTTGTTGCCCAGCCACGGTGGTCTAGTGGTTATGGCGCTCGACTGCTGACCCGAAGGTCGCGGGATCGAATCCCGGCCGCGGCGGCTGCATTTTCGATGGAGGCGAAAATGTCTGAGGCCCGTGTACTTAGATTTAGGTGCACGTTAAAGAACCCCAGGTGGTCGAAATTTCCTGAGCCCTCCACTACGGCGTCTCTCATAATCATATCGTGGTTTTGGGACGTTAAACCCCAGATATTATTATGTTAATGTTGTTCGTTCCCGACTTGAAGCATGTGTAGGGTCTTTTTGCGAACCAGTTTCAAGCCCAGGTATGGCTCTGAGGTAGGATACTGGGCTCCCACGCAGAGGGCCCAGGTTCGAACCTCGTTCTATCCTGGAAATTTTTTCTTATTTCGTTTTCTTTTTCTTATTTCGAGCGATAGTGGTTGCGGACACCGGTGGTGGCGGCGGCAAACAACTATACGGCGCCAAAAACGGCCCTTGTTGTGATCTCATAACAGCTTTCGCTGTAAAATGGCTTCACTGGCAGAAGATGATATCCAGCTGTTCATATCAGAATTACTACGGGCTGTCCAGAGGGTCCACGATGGCGCCATAAGGCTCAGCCTAACGATACCGACGCGGATGTGGCCCACCTCGGTCTGAGAAGACCGGGCTTCAGGACTCACTGTAAAGTTTTGTGAATGGATGAATGGCGCTAGCAATTTCTTTTTTTCCTTTTTCCATGAGAGGCGCTAGTACGCTGCATGTTCCCGCCACAGTTCACGCAATTCGAGCATGTCTCAGATGAAGGTTGAGGGGTATTTGGTGCAAGACCTCGGCAGTTCTGTGAGCTCTAGCATTTATAGCATCGAAGAGGGTTGGGGATGTACGGTTCCACTCGAATCTACACATACCCTGCCTCGATGGTCTCCGCAGGACACGTGCCTTAAAGGGGCCCTGCAACACCTTTCTTAGTTACGAGGGGCGTTCAATAAGGATTTCCCCTGACTAACTCCCTTTTATTGCAGGATGCTGAAACTGCGCATGTGTAATGACATAAGTCACTGTAGGTCACGTGCTAATTTGCAACTCTAAACTAATAACGGTCTTTCTTTTAGAGGTGCTGAAGTGGTGTGAGGTGTGATCATGGATGCAGTGGAATACAGAGCAGCAGTCAAGTTCCCGTACTTGAAAGGCCGCACCCCAAGGGAGACGTTCGATGAGATAAAAGAGGTTTATGGGGAGGATTCCCCATCATATGATGTAGTGAATAACTGGCATCGCCAATTAAAATATGGTCTGATTTCCGTGGAAGCGGCTCCGATTGCAGGGCGACCCCGCTACGCTGTCAATGAACACACCATCGAGCAAGTGAAGGCCGCCATTTTGGAAAATCGCTGCATTAGCGTTCGAGACCTAGCCCAACATGTCAAGATTAGTGTGGGGTCCAAGGAAAAAATCATTCAGGACCATCTTTATATGCGTAAGGTATCCGATCGCTGGGTTCGCCGGCTGCTCACACCTTTCCAAAAGCAGGTACGAGTTGAATGCTCCCAGGCTCTTTTGACCATGTGCCATGGAAACCAGCAGGACTTTTTCAACAGACTGATTACACAGGATGAATGCTGGGTCCATCACTATGATCCGGGGACTAAAGTGCAGTCGATGCAATGGAAGCACTTGGACTCACCGCCTCCAAAGAAAGCATGCACCCAGCCCTCGACGGGCAAGGTCATGCTCACAGTCTTTTGGGACCAGCACGGAGTAGTCTTGATGGATTTCCTAGCAAAGGGTGCCACGATTACTGGGGCATACTATGCTTCACTGCTGCGGAAATTGCGAGAGACCATCAAAAACAAGAGACGTGACATGCTCACCAAAGGCGTCCGCCTTCTGGGAGACCATACCCCAGTTCACAACTAACATGTTGCCCAGACAAAAGCACGCTCCTGCGGCTTTGAAATTCTACCGCATTCCCCTTAATCACCCGACCTCGCACCATCGGACTTCCACCTCGTTCCAACATTGAAGTCATATTTGAAGGGCAAGCATTTTCCAGATGATGAGACTCTGATTTCTGAAGTTACAACATTACTTTTGGAGCAACCTGTCGACTTCTACAAGTGAGGTGTTTGTAGTTGCATAAAGAGATGGGAGAAGTGTGTGTCCCGGGGTGTCACCTATGTAGAGAAGGACTAATAAATCTGCAAAGTTTCTTTGCTCTCCGTCCACAGGAAGTGGGTCAGGGGAAATCTTTATTGAACGCCCCTCGTATATTGGAATAGACTCATTATTGACGTATGACTCTTCACGAGTCATATGCCGCAAAAATTTTTCGAATCCGTCAAGTCTAAGTGGTGTTACCAAATTATAGAGATCACGTTCCGAAGCTTTCTCCCTCAACTCAACGCCGCGAGCGCGCGGAAAGCTAGGCAGCGAGTCGACGGAGGGAGCGCAGAGGAGCGAGGCTCCGCCCAAGAGCGCCGGCGGAGTTTTTTTCTTCATTTTTTTCTCTCTGACGTCTGGGCGCAACCACGTCGTCTGTGCCGCCACTTCCCGTCGGCTTGCGTCGTTCTCGTCGAGCGGAGCCGATATCGCGCGTGCTTGAAAACTGCGCGTCGGTTTGGTAATGTTGGGTGTGCACCTCGAACGCCGTAGTGTTTTCATCGCTCTGCCAACCATGGAAGCAAACCTGCGCGCTCGTTTGGAACGAATGACAGCTGAGATCGGTTTCGGCCCATACTCCGATACACCGCCTCGTAAGACGGCACTGGCAGACGACCCCGAAGCGCCGCCATTACCGGACGCCAGCATTGTTATCGGAGACACGCTGCGCCCGTGCCTCGGTCGGTCGTGAGAACGTGCCGACGATGCAGTTCTCAGCTGACGAGGCAACACTCGAACGGCTGTCACTCCCAACGGAACCGGCGATGGTCAAAAGCACAGAAATATTCACGTTTTCGGCACTGCGCATGGCGAAGAAAACGGAACCACGCAACTACGAGCAGACGAGCTGTCGGTGAGACCGGAAGTGCTAATATTAATGTTTGTTCGGTGTTTTTAACGCGATAACAGAATATAAACATACATATTATCTACTTATTGAACTCAAAATTAACAACGAAAGTAATAATGAGGGTGTTATCGTGATTTTAACATCAGCCAATGGTGGAACTGCCGACAATCGCGTCATATTTTGCGGACTAATACATCATTTGTCGAGAGAAGAGGGAGCGATTTTCACCTGACTTTGAGAATTTATTGTAAATTCCAGGCCGTGCGCATCGCTGTAATATTTGGCTCGCGTGTTCTCGGGAGCCTCGACTACCGATCGGCAGCGCTTTTTGAGCATGCTCGAAAAGTGTTGCAGGGCCCCTTTAAAGGTAAGAATTAGGTGCTCCGACAATAACAGAGAGCTGAGCTAGTTGGTAAGTATTCATGTTAAAGAGACAGGGCGTGCAACCACGGCCACAAGAGAGAAGTCAAGACACCAAGTACGCCGACTATCAACTGAAAAGGCGCACAACGGCGGAAAAGAATGAAGGCACGAAAACTTATCTGCCCATGCCCAAGCAATAGGCGAACCTATCAATTCGGCACGCGTAGTGGTCTACATGAGAGATAACTATTCAGACACTTGATTTGATCTTTATGCAGATTAATCGATGATTGGATCACGGATGCGCTACCACTATTATCGATATGCCAGGCCTCGACCATTAAAGGGGTCATGAACCACCCCTCGCGCTTGGCGTAAAAAACACCCTGGAATGAGTCGCACCCTTCCCAGGAATATATAGCCGAAAAAATTTTTCGGAAAGGTAAAGTACACTGAAAACTAGCCAAATTAGGCGTTTTAAGGGTCACGATCCTCCTTAATACTACCTGCCAGGGGCGTAGCCAAGGGGGGGGGGTCAAACCCCCCCCCCGAAATTTTTCAATTTTGCTTGCGCATATAGGCACGAACACATACAAACGCACGCACGAACATACATAAAGTATGGTTGAATCCCCCCCGAAAAACATTTCTGGCTACGCCCCTGCTACCTGCATCTAGACGGTACTCCCTTGGGGTTTAATGAGGTGGGTGTAATAAGGTTCTGCGTCCTCAATTTCACTTCGTTACAAAATTATGTGGGATAAAAGAGGTAAATTCACTGTCTGACGCCATTCGTCAAATGGAGTTCACGAACAAAAAACTCCCATCTCACGTCTCTGGCATGTTCTTTTTTTTCTATTTTTTCCGAAGCTTTCTATAATGCCTTCAGTGCTGGCGGGCATATAAGCCGCTGCGCGGGGGCGGGGGGGAAGTAAAAGATAGAAATAAATAAATAAATAAACTAAAAGGAAAAGCCTGCGAACCCTCGTTTTGGCTGATCGGCACCGCACGCACACGCTTGTGTACAACATAATGGCTAGAGGCGGTATGCTTCAGAGCACTGAATAAAATCCTGTGCACAGATAGCCCAAAGAAAAAGATATACGCGACTCGCCTCGCGTGGCCCCGCTGAAAGGATCCTGTATGTGTTCCGAGAAAAAGCGAGAGCAACCTTTGACCTTGGCGGCTGCGGCAGCTGCGGCCCGCCGGGCCTTAGCCAGGCCCGCCAGCCGCCACCTGAAGAGCAAGCCAGACGAGGCGCCAGAGGCGCTACCGAAGCGAAACTTCACGACGCATGCGCGCGCGAAGAAAAAAAAACAAGAAAACAAGAAACAAACATGAGAACAGAGTCGTTGAAGTTCCTAATTGCCAGAGGCGGCGTGATGCCGAAGCGGAGCCGTCGCGGTGTTCGCCATATCGCATCTTGGCTGACGCCGCTTCCCAAGTGATCAGCGGTGTCGGCCGTGTGTGCGCGTTCTGTGCCTGCAGCCCACTGTGTTCTCGTCGCTGGATGTGAAATGCGTGGTTTGACAGTGGTATAGATGTTCTCTGGTCTGACGACAGTGCAACATGCCGCACTGCGAGTTGGATAATCGCGACGGCCCGTCGACTCAAGCGAGCGTGCCGCTTTGTATTACCAAGAAGATAATGGGCACCCTGCGTGCTTGGCACAGTCAGAAACAAAGATGGTAAGTAATACTTATGTTCTCTCTGTTTGCGCGTCTTATCGTCGCTCAGGCACCTGTAGGTGTCGTTCAGAGCACTTCGTCGCGTGAAAAGTTCAGTGAAAAAGCAAAACAAAAAGTAATTAAGATCACATAGCGACGATGTGTGATGCGTGTTTTGAAATTCTTGTGAATATAGCTCGTGCTTCGCACGACCAGTCAATCGACGTACGAGTGCGCCCTGAAAAAGGCGTTTGCACGATATAATTGTCTTGCTTGCGAAAGCATGAATGAAGCAGAATGCTTTCAAGGAATATACACTAAAGCAAAAAGAAGGCTCCAGATATCACGTTACCATGTGGTGAAATGTGCATAAAGGCCAACTTAGTTTTCTATTTATTCTGTTCTCAAACTTCATTTGTTTCTCTTGTGTACATATTGTGTACTTTATGTACATATTTATCTGCATTAAACATACTTTTGTTTACTTATTTCTTATGGGAGGTCCCCTGTACAGTCTGTCGACATTGGGATCTCCCTCTGTATCTGTACAATCCCCAATTGTAACTACCATTACTACGTGCAAATAAAGAACTCTGAACTCTGATCCTTCGTCTCAGTGTCGATTTGTGCGCAGTGACGTGTGACATATCCGCGCGCTCTCGTTTTGCAGCATCTACCTTGGATACTGTGAACTACCCTGAACATCCTTCTGCCGCCATGCAACTGTGAGAACCCACCGAAGCACAGATTATCAGCAAGTGAGAAGACTTTTCGACAACAAGTTGGATTGCGCACTCTGCCTGTCTCCTGAAATACCATATTAAGGTACATATGCACTGTACATTGCTACATATATATCAAGGTACAGTAAAATAGAATATCTAGGCACATAAACGTCATTATCTGTATTCATTTAGCTAGAAAGAATAAATCACGTTAAAGCGATATAATGAACGCCATATTATGTAACAGACATCTGCTAAGTGACTGTGTCTTGTGAAGCACATGCATTTTATCGTATTGAATGAATGAACGTTTATCCCAGCAAAATACAAGAAATGCGCCTCGAGCAAAAAGCTACAATGGTAGCTTGAGAAGTGCATGAGGCACTGTTGAGCAAAAAAATAAAAAACAGAGCAGCAGAAACATGTGCACATTCAAAGGCAAAACACATACGCAAACTGCAAAGTGACAAAATCAAAAAGGGTGAACTTTAGCGCTAGCGAAAACAATGAAAACCAGAAAACAGTGAAAACAGAAAACAATGAACAGCCGTTGGACGGCATGGAAGCAATGCAATTTCATTAGTGACGTATCAGCAGTGGAACTTGCCAAGGTTACAGTTGCATATTCTTAGCCATTAGGAGATGTGCAAGGCTAATTTAATTGCATTGATACAAGTCCGCGAAGGAATCGCCCGCCGCTCTGACAGTCCATGGGCCTCGCCACTTCACCTCGTTCCGAAGAAGACCGAAGGCTGGCGGCCCTGTGGGGACTACCGTGCCCTCAACGCACGCACCATCCCGGACAGGTACCCCCGTCCACCACATACAGGACTTTGCCCATCGCATTCATGGCTGCCACGTGTTCTCCCTGCTAGACTTGGTGAAGGCCTACACACAGATACCCGTCCATCCGGATGACGTCCCGAAAACGGCAATCATCACTCCCTTTGGCTTGTTCGAGTTTCCCTTCATGAGCTTCGGCCTGAGGAACGCTGGACAAACCTTTCAGCGCTTCATCGACGAAGTCGTCCGCGGCCTCGACTTCTGCTTCGTTTACCTTGACGACATACTGGTATTTTCCCGCGACGCCGAAGAGCACTACAGGCACCTTCGTCTGCTGTTCCAACGCCTCGACGACCACGGTCTACTTGTCAATACCCAAAAAAGTACGCTAGGCGCTTCCATTGTCCGCTTCCTCGGCCACGAAGTTTCATCTGAGGGAACTCGGCCCTTGCCCCAACGCATCTCGGACCTGCAAAGTTACCCTCAACCACCGCCGCTAAAGACCTTCGCCGTTTCCTAGGCATGCTGAACTTCTGCCACACGCAGCCGACTACCAGGCCCCCCTCCATGATGCTTTGGCTGGCCTACGAGGAAACCAACACGTCACGTGGACACCGACGTTAGCGAAAACGTTCGAAGAATGCAAAGCCGCCCTCTGCACCGCCACGCTTCTCAACCATCCTGTGCCAGACGCTCCCTTGGGACTCTTCACGGACGCATCTGGTTTCGCCATCGGCGCCGCCCTCATGCAAAGCGTGGACAACACCTGGCATCCCTTGGCGTTCTTCTCCAAGAAACTCGCAGCTCGGAAAACGACCCCTTCAACCACCAGTTCCGCCGACGAAACCACGACCACCGCCCCGACAACTCTGCCAGCCTACTACAGACAACTTCTGGCGATATACGAAGCAGTACAACACTTTCGCCATGTTCTCGAAGCACAGAACTGCACCATCTATACCGACCACAAGCCTCTTACCTACGCCTTCTCTCAACGTCGCGACAAGCTCCCGCCTGTACGGCAGAACTAACTCTCGTTCATTGCAGAGTTTACCACCGACATCCAACATGTCAGCGGGAAAGACAACGTGGTCGCCGACGCGCTTTCACGTGTAGCAGCCATCAGCTCTGTGCAGATAACAGCGGACGTCCTCGCCGAGGCTCAGACTACGGACGCCGAACTGCAGGAACTTCTCAAGGGCAGGTCCTCACTACAGCTGCAACAAGTCCCCATTCCAGGGTCGACAGCCACAATCTGTTGCGACATGTCGACAGGACGAAGCAGGCCCTATGTACCCCTGTCCCATCGCCGTGGTCTTTTCAACCAGCTCCACAACCTCAGCCATCCCGGTATACGCGCCTCTACACGCCTCGTGGCTGACCGCTATGTCTGGCCCTCCATGCAGCGGGATTGTCGCACCTGGGCGCGCTCCTGCATTCAATGCCAACGCGCTAAAGTCACCAGGCACGTCACGTCACCACTCGGAACATTCCCTCAGCCCTCCGTTCGGTTTGAGCACGTCCACCTCGACATCATAGGACCCTTTCCCCCGGCTGGACCCTATCGCTACTGCCTCACTGCCATCGATTGGTACACTCGATGGCCCGAGGCATGGCCCCTCGAGGGAATCACCGCGGAAGACGTCGCCTCTGCCTTCTTCACCGGCTGGATTGCTCGTTTCGGCGCCCCCCGCCGCGTAACCACCTACCAAGGACGACAGTTCGAGTCGCACCTTTTCAGGCTCCTCGGGCTTACCGTCGGCTTCGAACGCTTGAGGACCACCAGTTACCACCCCTGCGCCAACGGAATGATCGAGCGTTTCCACCGACAGTTCAAGGCAGCCAATATGTGCCATCCGGACTCAACCTGGCTCGAGGCCATCCCAGCCGTCATCCTCGGTCTTCGCGCCACCTTCAAGCTTGACATCCATGCTACACCAGCAGAGCTCGTCTACGGGGAACCACTCCGTCTCCCAGGTGAATTCCTGGCTGCACTGCCATCGAGCACTACAACGACAGATCCCACCGACTTCGTCGCCCGGCTCCGACGTACCATCGCCGCCTTACGCCCGTCACCTGCAGCCCACCACTGCAAGCCTACACCTTTCGTATTCAAGGAGCTAGCATCGTGCACGCACGCTTTCCTCCGCGACGACACCGTCCGCAGGCCTTTCCAGCCACCCTACAGTGGACCCTACCTGGTCGTCCATCGCGACAACAAGAACTTCACTCTGCGCCTGAACGGGAACGACGTCCGCGTCTCGATTGACCGGCTCAAGCCCGCATTCATCGCTTCGAACGAACCGGGCAGCGCCACTCTATCCACAGCCATACATCCACAGCCGCCGACGTCGCAGCCCGCTCCGGTCACGACACGCTCTGGACGTCTGGTACGACTCCCAGAATTCTACAGACCCTGAGGGCTCTGCACTCCGCGGGGGGGTGATGTGGCGACACACTGCGCACAAACCGGCGCAGCCGCTGCCTCGCCACTAGCTAGCCCGCCGTGACATGGCCAAGGTAAATGTAAATGGTAGCGATGCTTCCATAGAAACCCATACGTTCAGAAAATGGCTGCTCATCAGCTGCTCATGGGGCTTAGCGCCATCTGTGTGAGGAGGGAACACTTCCGGCGGAACAAAAAATAAAGCGGATGTGACGCAATATCCGGTAAAAAAGTGACGTCATTTTGTTGGCCCTAGCGCGAAATTTGACCTCAAAATATTCTTCCTAGGCCCCTGATCGCTAAGGGGTCGCGCTACGGCGAGCCGGCAAGCCCTTGGCGAATGCGCTTGAAGTCAACGCTAGCTAAACTAATATCGACCCGTGACTAAACAGCGGTTCCTCTCGCCCGGTCCGTCCTGAATCCATAGGCGCGTTTCCTCATCCAAGCACCCGTAAAATTGCTCAAGGCAGATCAAATCCACTACCTTGTCACGATCGTCATATGCAACTTCTCCCTTTAACCACTCCACCAAATCGGCCTTCATGTTAAATGCGAACTCCTGGAATGTCTCGCCAGTTTTCTTTTGTGCGTCCCTAAACCGGCGGCGAAACGCCTCTGCTGAAAGCCTGAATTTCTTTAGGAGCGCAGCCTTCACTTTGTTATAATCATCCGCGTCTAGAGCTGGCAAACGCGCAAGCGTGTCCGCTGCTTCGCAGGGCAATACCATTAGTAGCTTTTGAGGCCACGTGGCACGATCAAACACCATCCTCTCACAAGTTCTTTCAAAATTTATAAGGAGCAACGCAATGTTTTCGCTCATTTTGTAAGGCTGCAAGAGGTCCCTCTTGCTCAATCGTGCGCCTGCCTGAATATCTACATTTTCTGTTCCCAGACCGCTAGCGGCTTTTGCCTCTGCAATCTTAAGCTGAAGCCGCAAGCGCTCAAGCTCCCTTTCTTGGCTTTCCGCTTCTTCTTTACGCCTGATGGTCTCTCGCTCTTCGTCTTCTTGTGCTCTTTTTATCCTCTCCTCAATTAGCTCCCAGCACTCGGAAAGCTCCTCCTCATCCGCGCCAGAATCCTTAACCGCCTGTATTAAATGTGGCTTTCTATGTATAGTCGCCACCTCAATCCCCAGCTCCTCGCACAAAAGCACTAAATCCGGTTTTCTGAATTTGTTCAAATCCATGGCCACCCCGTGCAGACTTCCGTTGCTCAAACTGCCGTGAAGGTACCTCTAAAAACCCAATCCTTCACAAAGCAGCAACTCATCTACCCCTTTGGATAAACATCACCAACTATCCAAGGCACCTGGTAGAATCTCTACGGAAAGTGAGCATTCACCAGCATCGGTACCAGGAAAGAACACGAACCGATCCCGCCGCTGCCAACCAGTTGATGTGTCCGAGGAGGGGTTGAGGCTGCCACCCAGGTTCCAGCGAAGAAGGACTCTTGCGACGCTTCACACGTACAAGAAGAAAACCTGTTTAATTTACATATTTACAGGAGGTTTAAGAACCCAGGGCGTACAGAAGCGCCTTAACATCACAAGGGCCCAGAGCGAGACGAGAGGGCGAGCGAAGGCCAGTGAGTCCCCAGCGCACACCCGACACGCTCCTTTTATCTCGGTCCGAGCACGCACTTCTCGTCAAGCGTTTTCGCTGGACGCTGACTGCGTATTGCAGCAACGCCGACGCGCGTTCCCTGCAACGCACATGAAGATATCTTTGCGTTCGTGAGGAACGTGGGCTGCGTATGGCAGAAGCGCCCATGAGAGTCTCTTGCAGGCCGGGTCTTTGCGTCGCCGGTTACAACACTCCAAAAGAAGGCTTTAAAAGCTATCAAAAGAACCAGAAAATGTTCCAATGCGCTCCGTTCAAGCCCTCAAAATGAGTTCAATAAAGACACAAATTTACCTCCTTAGTTCCGTCTAATCACTCCCTTAACAAAGGATCTAAATAAAACCTCCTTTTGAACCTCCTTTTGAAGGGGGTTTTGCGTAGTACCTTTTGGATGCACGTTATGCGTCCAGCCCGAAACTCCCTAAAAGGCTCAAACCCGTTTGCAGTGTAGGACCGGAGATGTAGCGATCGCTACATTTGCCTGACGCATTCCCTCTGAACTCGCGTCATTCCGGAGGAGAGGGCAGCGCCGTTTGAAGATTCCCCGCCTAGTGCATTACGTAATCTCGCTTCAATGTTGTGTGGTTTCCATTCCGCATAACTTGGCGGTGTTGACGGCTGCCGCTGGCAACTAATAGTTTCGGTCGGCTGCTCCTTGCTGCGCAGCGCGGTCTGGCGCGCTGTATCACGTCAGGGGTCAAAGCGCTGACGCGATCGATCTATTTGCATTGATACTCTCGTTACTTCGCTTATGTCGAACTGATACTGATACTTCGCATTGATACTGTCGTTACTTCGCTTCGTGACGTCGCTTGTGTCGTTTTTCCATCAAATCATAATAAACTAAAAGGAAAAGCCAGCAATCCCTCGATGTGCCGGATTGGCACGGTATGTACACTCAGTATACGCTTTTAGATAACGAAGTGGCCAAGGCGGCCTGCCTCAACGCACGGATAAAATCACGTGCAGAGAAAGCGCGACTCAAAAGAAAAGAAAAAAAAGAGGGAAAACATTAGATTCTTTTTAAGCGGCCGCTGTGAACGGAAGGAAACGAGACAAAATGCCCTTCGACCTTCGGACGGTTGCAACCCGCCTGCTCGTCGGCAAGAGTGAGGAAATCGGAGAATCCGACGCGACGGAATAAAAGCGAGATGGGAGAAAGCGTCGCGACGTATGCGCGCGAAGGCGAAAAAAGCATACAAGAAAGAAACGCGAGAAGAGAGTTGTTTTAGGCTGGCCCCAGCAGCGTGCGGGATGCCCAAGCAAAGCCGTCAAGGATTATCTTGGCCTTGTGAACGCCGCTTCTGAACTGCCCAGCTGTGTCGGCCGTGTGCGCGTTTTGTGTCTGCTCTCGCCGCTGCACGTGACATGCGTGCTTTGACGACAGTGCAGTATGCCTTACTGCGAGTGAGTTATCGTGTGATAATGTCCCGGCGACTCAAGCGAGCCTGCCGTTGTGTATATTACCAAGCAGATGATGGGCACGCTGCGTTCGCGGAACCATCGGAAACACAATGGTAAGTAATACGTATGTTTCCTCTGTTCGTGCGTCCTTATCGTCGCTCGGGCAGCTGTAGGTGTCGTTCTGCACATTGCGTCCGTGCAAAGTGCAATGAAAAATCGAAAAGAAAGAAAAGTCATTAAGCTCACATAGTGACGATCTATAATGCGTGTTTAGAAAAACTCCTGTGAATATAGCACGTACTTCGTACGGCCAGCCAATCAATGTGCGAGTGCGCTTTGAAAAAAAGATGTTTGTACAACATAATTTCCGTCATTTCGATAAAGCATAAATGTAGCAGAGTGCTTTCAAGGAGTATACACTCAAGCAAAAAAAAGGGCCGCTATTATCGCGCTCCCTTGTGATGAAATGGGCATTGAGGCCAAATTTGTTTTCTGCTTATGCTGTTTTCATGTTTGATTTGCTTGCTTTGACGCTTCGTCTCGATGTCAATTTGTGCATGTTGACATGTGAGATAACTGATATTTATTCTCCAACCAACTTTGTGAAAGTGAAACCAAGTGGAGGAGGAGGTTACTACTGGAGTCGTGGCATATACAGAGGACCACTCAAAATATCAACCGTTCACTCGGAACTCTCCCCCCGGTGTATGCGCATGGGCTACGCTCCTCGGTAATGCGTGGGGTCGTTAACCGCCGCGAGAGTGCCTTAAAGAGGCCAATGCCAAGCCGCCGCAGTCCCCCCTGAGGAAGGAACCGAGCTGGTTCCGAAACGTCGGGTTTTTACGTGTCTTCGTAACTTTGGTTGGAGAATAAATATCAGTTATCTCAGTTTACTTACCCAACCAGACAGACTTCTGTCTAATGTTTACCTTCAATGTTGACATGTGGCATAATCGTCACATAATTATGACCATATGATGAAACATAATTATGGCCATATCATGTGAGAGACATCGGCTAAGTGACGGTGTGTGTTGTGAAGAACATGAATTTTATGGTATTGTCACTTCATTAGTGACATATCAGCATTGGCACTTGCCAGGGTTACACGTGCATATTTATAGCCTTTAGGAGATATATTAGTTGCGCAAGGTTATTTTAATCACATTGATATATGTCAGTTGAACCTGTTGAACCACGCTGTTGAATCACCTTGTTTCTTCCCTCTTATTATTTGGTTTTTCATTATGTTAGCATAGTGTTTCTGAGCTGTACGCGGAATTCTCACTGTTGGCATAATTTCTGACAAGGTAAACGCGCTGGTATTGGGTCCACGTCTTTTTTTGTCCTCATTACAAGTACGCTGTTCATTTTGCCATGAGCCAATAACAAGTTGCCCACTCTTCAGTTCTGAATACAGCAGCTGTGGTTGATCAATAAGCTAGCGTCTAACGTGTTTAAATACAAAATGAACATTCTCAATACCATTCACACCCCTTTACACTATAATGCTAACTTCACTGACATCGAAAACTACCCGGTTTACAGGACAAGAATAACACTTCCGGTGTTTCGCATTTCTTTACCTTTGTGTATTGTTCGCCCTGTGTACTTTAAGTGAAAAGTTCACAAGGAACTACTTTGCAGCCTCACAATTTTGCATTTGTCTCACGTTTTGTTAAAAAACGCCAGACCTGCGCGGGAAGTGCAGCACAGTCACAGCGAAAGCTGGAAGAGCGGCATTTCTAGAGCCCGTTATAAACTCTCTTGTGGCTACTAATACAAGCACACTAACGACGTACCCACTACACCACAAATAATAATTTTTGTGAAGTTGGGAAGCACCCACCACGACAAGCACCTGCGGAGAAGCGAGGTTCCTTTGGAAGACATTATGTGCACTTTGTTGATGCGACGGTTGATAACGATGAAGAATTGTTGGCTCAGCCCTTTGTAATGGGTGGAAGCTTTATACGGCCCACTAGTTACGTAATTCGCATTGTGTGACGCCCGGTTGTTGTTTAACTCTCCAACCCCGCTTTATATTATACGTTAACGTGAGAAAGAGAGAGAGAAGGAATTAACTTTAACTGATATGCATGGTTCATCTACTACTTTTTCTTTGGTGTTGTCGCTGTTATGGTTACCTTGTACTGCTGATTTTCCCTTTTTATTTTTTCCTGACATCAAGTCCATTTTATTTTGTATGCCCTGTCCTGTATAGGCCTGAAAAGGCCCACAGTATTGAATAAATAAATAAATAAATAAATAAATAAATAAATAAATAAATAAATAAATAAATAAATAAATAAATAAATAAATAAACTTTATTGAGACCCTAATGAAATGAATCATGGGAGCCATATGGGCTTCCTTGGCAACCAAATAGAACTGCACTTTCAAGGAACCCACTACGCTATAAACCATCACAATTTTTGTGAAGTAGGGAAGCTGCCACTATGCAATTTTTCTTCATTCTGCGAAGAATCGTGGTACCCGCTAAACACGTCTAAGGCATTATGTGCACTTTGTTGATCCTGTGGCTGATGACGATGAAGAATTGTGGCAGATCCTTTTTAAAGGGTTGGAAGCATTCAACAAGTTGAGAATTTCGCATTGTGTGACGCCTGGTTACAGAATTCGCGTTGTGTGACGCCTGGTTGATGTTTTACTCTTCTACCACACTACATTACATATGTTAATGTGGTTCCTTCCCGACATGAAGACTGTATATGGTCTTTTTGCGAAGCAGTTTCGAGCGCCGGCATGGCTTTGAGGTAGAATACTGGGCTCCCACGCAGAGGTCCCAGGTTCGAACCTCGGTTCATCCCGGATACTTTTTCTTATTTAATCTTTTTTTCGTAATTCGCGCGATAGTTTTTACGGACACCGGCGGCGGCGGCGGACAACTGCGGCGCCAAAAACGGCCCTTGTTGTGAACTCATAACAGCTTTCGCTGTAAAAGTCTGCAATAAGTATATTCAAGTGTGAGTCCTTGGCAAGAAATTCAGTTTTATGGACACAGAAAGCCTAATGAACTTTTTTTGTATCATTTTCAGGAAGACATTTCTGTCAAACAGCAAGAGTTCCTCGCCCACTGCTTGTGTACGAGGCAGTGTATTGTGAGAACACTCCACTGTGCCTCACTGTACACTATCTTGAACATTCCGCACATTTTACAGCATTTG
This sequence comes from Rhipicephalus sanguineus, assembly GCF_013339695.2. Lineage (NCBI taxonomy): Eukaryota > Metazoa > Arthropoda > Arachnida > Ixodida > Ixodidae > Rhipicephalus > Rhipicephalus sanguineus. Next base: position 25,949,843 of record NC_051176.1, on the reverse strand, counting down.
GGCAAATACTGGGATTGTTGCAGAGTGTTATGCATGATACTACGTGCAACCTTTCCAGCAGCATGTGCAATTGAAAATTTCGCATTGTTCAAAATGACACTTAGTGGAACCGGCTTTATTCAGCAAAGTATATCCTAAAATCGACAGTTCGGCGAGTTGATGTGTATTTACAGTTAAAGAAAGTGCGGAAAAAACCCCACAACGCAGAGAAATGAAAATTAAAGGCACAGGACGATGCGCTACTAGCAACTGAAGTTTAATGCAAGCCACAGAAAGATATACACACAAAGTATGAAAAAAACTACAAAATTAAGGAATCACGCGGTGGCAGAAAGAGTAAAAACATGTCTAAAAAGCCAAACACGTGTTAAACTTCAGTTGCTAGTACCGCGTCGTCCTGTACCCTTCAGTTCTATATTTGTTGTGGTTTTGTTTTCCCGCTTTCTCGAACTATGATCTTGAGTCCTGACTGCTTTACAACCTCTATACGTGCGTGGTCAAATTTTATTCAACCTCATGGCATATCAAGTCCTGGGATCCGATGTGCCAATTATTTATAGGAAAGTTTTAATTTTAAGCATGTGATTGCCTAATTTCCAGTTGACCTTGCAGCCGTAATGCTGGGCTTAATTTTCAATGTGGTAATTATGCATAAGCCATGAAGTGAGGAATTAAACATGAAGAACTTTAAGTCGCAGATGGCACTAGCTGGCATGGATATATTGTAAACATAGATGTACTAATTATGCATAATAGAAGTATTGGTACATTGTAGTCATGTGATAATGCCGGCAAGTTCCCAAGCATAATTCCAGAAAGTTACGTTAGTTTTAAGATATCTGTGAGCAAATATGTGCAGCAGTATATAAAGGCAGCGCTGTCATTTTGTAGGCATTGCTGAATGCTTTTATAAATCGTGGTAAGTGTATCTACAATCAATTTCAGACTTTCCTGCAGTAAATTCTACTGTACGATCATGTGCGACATGTTTTGATGCCATAGTGCAAACTAATGCCATAAAAAAAAACTAGAACATGCCTATCTGCATGGTTGCGTGTTTCTCAAAAGTAAAGCTTACCTCATTGTAGTAATTTATTTGCCTTGATGTGTAGGCTGACACCAAGTTCCTTGTGTATCTCATTTATTTGGATTGTGCTTAGATACTGGCACTGTGAATTGCACATGTCAGTAGGCATTATGAGTAAGTTTTACACACTACTGTCATGTTGCTTTACTTCTGTGAATTATATATAGTGCTTGGGCTGTACTGTATATGTTGTTCCACGTGTTCAGTATTGAGTGCAGGTTCTGTGCACAAAGATGGAAATACATATGCTTACACTGACTTGAGAACTGCTACTGTTTTGATTCCAATAAAATAGTGCAAATACTGTTTCTTGTATCAATTGAGGTATGACTATTTGTCGTGCGTGCAAATGGAAGATATGAACTTCTGCATGCAATACAAATCGGTGAAACCCTGCTCGCTCAATGTAACAGCTTGTGTTTTATTACCAAACAAATAGAACAGATGATTTACACATTAGAACACATTGTGGAAGAGAAATAGGTGACAGGCAGTTAGGCAACAAGTCATCACTGTGTTCTAACGTAGATTGGACGGCATTTCATCACTCGTAGCATAATTGAAGGCGCCTGTTGTATAAGTGAGCTTCAACATAATTGCAGGTGCACGAGGGAGCGCACATACGACCGAGTTTTTCGAGTTCTGTGCCTATTTGCTATAGTCCTCGTGTGTCTGTGTTATCTATGTAAAATTCTGAATTGCGAACATGCGAACCTGTCTACTGCTGTGAATATAGTATACCAGGAATACAAACAAACCATTATTTTCTGAAGAACCGCTGTTCCATTGAGGAGGACTATAATACATTTTTTTTTTTTAATTCGTACTGTGCCATCTGTGCAAGGGGAGTGCCAAGTACACATGGACGTTCACAAGGGTGAAGTGCAAGTGCATTAACTTTTTTATTTGGCGGGAAGCATGTCACTGGTAAATTTGTTGATGTTGTGCTTGACCAACGTTACTAGATTAGCTTGACATCGGGGCACGCTTTTGGCATTCGCTTTAACGCGGTGGCGTGCTGTCTAGCAATAATGGTTAGTAAGATAGTAGGTAGTCTCCGAGTATGAAAGCAACTAAATACAAAATATCGGTTATAGAGAACCACTGTATGTCACGCTAAAGCGCGAATTGCAAATAAGTGCTAATTGGGGAAATAGATTATCGTTCAGCTGCTCAGAAGGCGTTGCTGCCCCTGCGTGCAGCTCGCGACAGTAGGCGCGCTTTATATGCACTTAATGTAGGTGCGTTACAGTATCCTTGTAACTCTGGCGTCTGCATGTGTAACTTTTACATGCTACAGGAGCGGCAGCCGCGAGCGCGCCGACGGTAGAAGGATGGACACGGGCGCGCACGCGGCTCGCGCTCAGTGGCCGTTGACAGTGCGTCGCGGCCGAGTGTTGGAATGATAAAGACGTGTTGCTCAGTGTCTCGTCCTCGTCTCTCAGGGGTTCTGCGTGGCGGCTGGCTCAGACCCCTACAATGCAAACACAGGCGGCCTTAGAACAGCTCAGAACACGCTGCTGCCACTGGACGCGTGCAGCTCGTGGTAGAAATTACTAAAATTGTCCCACAGCATACGGCCACGGAATGCACATACGTTCGGCCAACTGAAGATACCTTTGTCGCGCTCGTATCCACAAATTTCAGGCGAGTGAAGCATTGTCGATATATGAAGTAGCACTCAGGGGGGCACTCACTCATCATTTTCATAACGGCACGACATGACGAACCGAAGAAATTGGAGCCGAAGGTGCTCACTTCGGCCTGCATGACGCCCCACCATTTATGTAAGGGCCTTACGTAAGCTTAAACACGTGCCAATGGTTGTTCTTTGATGACAACTGGAAGCAAAAGTACTCTCAGTGAGTCGACAGTGGAATACAGGTTGTACTATTTCGACCTTGCCGCTGAATCCATCTTCGGGATATCTTTGACGTGAAGTGTATTATCCAAAGGTTAAATGATCGTGGGCACTCTCTACGAAAATAATAACAGTATTAAAACCCTCAGCTATAATCCTACCCTCATGGTTCACGAGGGGCTGCTCTCCGGCCAGTTAATTAAGAACCTGCTTGCAACTCGATCTGTGCACGCACTGATCAAGTCAGCACGAGATCCGTGGCGTTAGAACTCAACGCCACACAAAAGTTTTGTAAGATTTGAGGCCAGTTATGACATTCAAAACTAATCGAAACAAGCGATGCACAAGAGGCTGCGATACAGAAAAGGCAGTGTGGCCAAATTTAGGTTACGCTCGAACGTGCGCGGGCGCGCTGAGTTCAGCAGAAGACAGTTGGCCTCTACCGGAAGTGAAAGCACAAAGCGCAACGCATACATTCAACTCAAAGAACGACCCCTTTATTCACTCAGGCATTTTGTTTTCTTAAGGGTCCTTCTTGTGCGCGCGATTTGGCTTGATGCCGATGGCACCTGTGAATACACAGCAGCTGTCTTCCCTGTTATAAGTGAAAGCGTTGTGGAGGCAGTCTAGTTCCTTGCACGGGTACATCTGGCTGGAACATCTGTAGGTTCTGGAGATGCTTAATAGTCTGCAGACTTGTCTGAGTAAGGATGTCGTGCGACTTCTAGGTATTCCGCTCTCTTGGCATGGGTGTTCATGTGGTGTGTTCGGCGTCTCCTGTAGCTTGTTTTATGAACGAAAGAAGGGGAAGCTCGGGCAAGCCCTTCGACGTCCGTTCTCTAGCTCCTGAACGTCAAAGCGATGAAGTACATACACGATCAATTTAGCTAGCTATGTATCTTACGATCAGTTTGTGTCTTTTGTCAGACATTCACACATGGCAGCAATACTTATATCTGAGTTTGTAATGTAAGTGCGTCATGAAAATTCCATTTTGTTATCGTAAGCTATGTATACTATTTTCCGCACAAATTTAGTGGCATGCCATTAAAACTCTTTCATTGTGTGTTTACTCAAAGTGTCTGCTATCATGCTTTCGATTGTAGTGCAGAATAAGAATGATGCAACAACACACCTGTGGAATAGTTTAGTACTGCGAAATTTGAAAATAAGGAAATCTTACCACGAAATGTTAACTTTATCAATAAATGTTTGGTAACAATCGATACTCAAGTGATTATCTAGAGTTATACAACACGCATAAATTCAACTTGCAAGATTTCTTCAAGTTCACACGTCTAAGACTTCAAGCCAAACAAGGCCGCAGAGACACATTTGGTTTGTGGCGCATGTTGTTCGGCACGAAGCACATATATGCGAATACAAGGCCGATATTGTTCGATACGTGGTGATGGCAGGTATCAATGGATACGTGGCACGTATCGATATATACGTGACACGTAAGAATATATGCGTGACACGTACAATTTCACATGAGATCTTTTGATTGGTGTATCACGGTTTGGTCACGTAAAACCCCAGAAATTACTAGTGTTATTCAAATTCTGCTAGCGAGAAGAAGATGGACACTATACAACCACTGGAACAGGTTAAGCGTGACGTGTTACTGGAATACAGTGCACTGGAAGAGAAAAAAAGCGCAGGCCTTGTTGAGTGTGCCTAGAAAAAAGCATTTCCCCTTAGCATACGTTGAACGCATTCCCCTCCATCCATTAATGTTCATCGGGGAGGAACCTCTTTTTCAATATGAGTCATTGTTCGCATTTTTAAGAGATGTACAAAGTTTTCACGTCATATTCTCAGGTTATTCCATAGCACGGCCTCTCTGCAGAGGCTGCTGCTGCGGTAGTCGCACTAGAAAGCAGCACATACCTCCCGGCTTTTGGAGCTCAAAGGCCTCGAGGAGACGTACGTGCTATCCCCACACTCTGATATATTAGTATTTTTAAGGTGTTTATTGGGCGTCATTCAGCGGCGGTACGCAGTGGCGACAGTCAAGGCAAAAGCACGGACTCCGAGCGCGAGCAGCGTTCAGAAGAGAACGACCCACTAGAAGCCCCTGGAGAGCGCAACCCATTAAACAGTACCAAGGCTTGAAGTTTGAAGTTTGAAGTTTATTTCATTATTTTTGTGGTACATGTATTTACACTTTCAGTGACCCCAAAAAATTGCCACACAACAAAATTGCTTCGCCACAATTAGCCCGGGTACGAAAATGGAGCCGCCCGGCGACCTAACAGCTCGTCACTATGAGTGGGTCATAGTAGACCTTGAGGCGCTCCACGTTGACTATGTATCGCCCTCGACGGCGCATGTCCGAAGAAGACTCAATGGGTTCGATCAGGTAGTTGACCGGGGATGCTCGTTCGACGACACGGTAGGGGCCTTCGTATTTCGGCAGTAGTTTTGTAGAGAGGCCACTTGCAGTGGTGGGGACCGAGAGCCATACGAGCGCTCCCGGGAGTAACGTGGGCTCAGAAATGGTAGTGTCACCTGGAATGCTCTTCTGTTGCTTTTGTTCATGCGTCGTAAAGGTCTGGGCAAGCTCGCGACACTCTTCAGCAAGTCTGGCTGTGGTAGAAATAGGCGCAGACTCAGATGGATCCGGCTTGTATGGAAGTATCGTGTCGATGGTGTGCGACGGATGCCTTCCGCACAATAAGAAGAATGGTGAAAAACCAGTAGTGCTCTGAGGGGCGGTATTGTATGCGTAGGTGACGAAGGGCAGAATGGCATCCCAATTTGTGTGATCGGCGGCGACGTACATTGACAGCATGTCGCCGAGCGTGCGGTTGAAGCGCTGGGTTACGCCATTCGTCTGCGGGTGGTAACAGTCAGGCACGTAGCCAGGATTTTTTTTTCGGGGGGGGGGGGGGGGGGGGGCCCAAGGCCTAATTGTTCGAAAGAAAGTCTTTTCATAGCAAAAATAAAACAAACGTTGCCCGGGAATATAGAAAACCGGACGAATTTCAGGGGGGGCCCGGGCCCCCCGGCCCCCCCCCCCTTGCCTACGGGCCTGTAAGCAGTAGTTTCGTGGTGAACAGCATGACACTCTTTGAGAATGGCTTCGACGAGTTCCGATAAGAAGACACGGCCTCGATCGCTGAGAAGCTCCTGGGGTGGACCGTGACGCAGTGTGAAGCGGTGTAGCAGGAAGGAGGCAACATCGCGCGCTGTAGCCGCTGGGAGGGCGGCGGTTTTTGCGTATCGCGTGAGATGGTCAACAGCGACGATGGCCCAGTGGTTACCAGCCGACGTCAGAGGAAGTGGCCCGTACAAATCGATGCCCACGCGCCCAAATGGACGGTTAGGGCAAGGTAATGGTTGTAGACCTGCTGGTGACACGTGCGTTGCAGGTTTTCGGCGTTGGCAATCGAGGCACGAGCGAACGAGCTTCTGCACGTAACGGAACATCCCTCGAATGCGGTGGTAAGTTTTGGATACCCCAGAGTGCGCGCATTGCGGATCAGAGTGGAATGACTCGCATATTTCAGAACGCAGACTGCGGGGTATCACTAGTAACCACTGGCGGCCGTCGGCGCCGTAATTCCGTCGGTGCAGTAGGTCGTCACGAATGGCGAACTGGTGGGCTTGACGACGCAATGCGCGAGTAGATGGTGTTGCCGACGGATCAGTGAGCAGGTCGATCAAGGAGGCGATCCATTTATCCTTGCGCTGTTCGGTAGCGATGGTGTGAACGTCGATGAAAGAAACGGCAATCAAAGATACTGAGCAGGGGGCGTTGTCGTCGGGCAAGGGGGAGCGCGAAAGGGCATCGGCGTCAGCATGCTGGCGTCCGTTACGGTACAGTACGCGAATGTCGTAGTCTTGGAGGCGAAGTGCCCAGCGGGCGAGACGGCCTGAGGGATCCTTCAATGACGACAACCAGCATAGTGCATGATGGTCGGTGACGACATAAAATGGGCGATCATACAAATAAGGTCGGAACTTCGTAAGAGCCCAGATGATCGCCAGGCATTCCTTTTCGGTGACGGTGTAATTGGCCTCGGCTTTGGTAAGCGTACGACTTGCATATGCCACGACATATTCAGAGAACCCTGGTTTGCGCTGCGCAAGGACAGTGCCAAGGCCAACACCACAGGCGTCTGTGTGTACGTCTGTAGGGGCCGTAGGGTCGTAGTGGCGTAGTATGGGAGGCGATGTCAACAAACGACGGAGCTTCGCGAAAGCGTTGTCGCACTTTGACGACCACGAATTGAGGGGCCCTTACTTCCGAGGAGCTTCGTCAGCGGCGATGTGATGGTGGCAAAGTTACGTATGAATCGTCGAAAGTACGAACACAGTCCTACGAAACTGCGCCGTTCTTTCACGGACGTAGGTTTGGGAAATTCAGCCACGGCCCGAAGCTTGGTTGGATCGGGAATGATTCCGTCCTTGGACACGACGTAGCCGAGCATTGTCAGCTGCCGTGCTGCAAATCGGCACTTCAGATTGAGTTGAAGACGGGCGTTGCTCAAACGCGTGAAAACATGCCGCAGACGTTGGAGATGTGTGGAGAAGTCCGGAGCGAAAACGACGACGTCGTCCAGGTAACACAAGCACGTGTGCCATTTCAAGTTGCGCCGAACGGTGTCCATCATGCGCTCGAAGGTCGCGGGCGCATTACACAGACTAAACGGCATGACGTTGAACTCGTACAAGCCGTCGGGCGTGACAAAGGCTGTCTTCGGTCGAGCGTCATCAGCCATGGGTACTTGTCAGTACCCCGAGCGCAAATCAAGAGATGAAAAGAATTCTGCTCCTTGTAGGCTTTCAATCGTGTCGTCGATTCGCGGCAGCGGATAAACTTCCTTGCGGGTGATCTTGTTGAGCCGTCGGTAGTCCACACAGAACCGACAGAACCGTCCTTCTTCGCAACGAGAACAACAGGAGACGCCCATGGGCTGTCCGAGGGCCGAATAACATCGCGTCGAAGCGTATCGTCGACTTGCTCATTAATTACCCGACGTTCTGCGGGAGACACGCGATATGGCCGTTGCCGCAGTGGTGGTTGGGCGCCAGTGTCGATGCGATGCGTAATAGCGGAGGTACGGCCGAGAGAAGTTTGCCCGACATCGAATTCTTCCAACAGGCACAGAAGCTGAGAACGCTGGACCGATGTGAGGTTGTCAGATATGGAGGAACCAAACACATCAGCAGGTGTCGAATTGGACGTGGAAACAGCACTGAGCGTTTGGGAACTGGGACAGTGCGTGTCATCCGGCGCGTCCATAACCTGTGCGTCTTCGAGGGGTTCCGCTCTGCCGATACATTCCCCTCGCACTAACGTAACAATGTACGGAGATGGGTTGGTAACAAAAATAGCGGTGCTGCCCTGCGTGACTTCTACGGTCGCGAAAGGTACTAGCAAGTCTTTCCTAGTGCAAACGCGGTCGGATGGCGAAATGAGTGCAATGGTGTCGGAGAGACCAGCGCAGTCGACTGACACAGCCGTCGACGAGTTTGGAGGCACTTTGGTGTCGTCTTTGACGAGGATCTTGCTACCTATGAACTGTCTGCTGGCGTGAAATCTGAGAGCGGGGAGTGTTCGGTTTCGGCTGGTGTGCAATGAATGACGGCGTCGTGGTAGGATAGAAAACCACATCCAAGGATGACGTCCTGGGAGCATGCAGCAATTATGATGAACTCGACGTTTAACACCCTTAGAGCACTCCACATGTCACTGCCATAATTTCTTAATATATGTTTGTTTTACGCTGCTATACAGCGCGTGCTTTTTTTTGTCAGGCCAGTTTCCAAACATATGACATCCTCTCAGCATAAATAATTAGTCATCGTAAGCACCACACTATCAGTGATGGCGCTTTTTTGCCAAACTTGGCCCTTGCGCCATTAAAAACCACATATAATCATCGTCATTGTGTGCCAGCGATCTCCGTCAAGTTCGCTATGAAAAAACTGGTGATGTCAATTTGTCAGCTCGTGAGCGATAATTCGCATAGCTTACGCAACAGGCTCGGCACAGTCGATGCAGAAAACGTTAAACCTGGCAGCACCATATACCTGAGGCTGCAATATAGCGCACATGTGCCAGGCAAGTGAATTGTAATTTTAACACTGCAATATATTAGGCCGATACGCACTCCTGTCCGTGACAACACCAATGAACTTATGGGTGGTCACGGGGGGAATCGTATCCCTATCTACGCTAGTTATGCGCATGTCTCTGTATGAAATAAGTTGCAGAGCACTTCGATGTTGCATACCCTGGCGGGTAGATACTTACGGGTGCTAGACACAGCTCGTTGCCATCTTCTACGCACGCGTCGCCTCAGATCGAAAACCAAATTGATGAACCTTTTACTTTGCAGCAATTGCCCTTTAGTGCACGGCAGCTTTCGCGAAACATGTTGTAGTCATAGAATCGCATAATACGCTATACTCGGGGACAACTTTTTGTGGCAATTGAGCGATAATTACGGGGGGTAGAGCTATCTGCTCTGTGTTACTACGCCAAAGTAGTTCCCGGTAAACTGGTTTCGGTTTCTGTTTCGGCATGACAGATACGCATTTGCTACAGTTCATTTTTCCGCATGTGCTCCGTGGTTGAGTGCGTTGAACCACGATCACTGAGCATGCAGGCATATTGGCGACTCTTTCGCTACGCTTCATTCGCTTCTATCCAGGGTACCACTCAGAACCTCCGCCGTGAGCCGTGCATCAGTACGCTCGCTTACGTCGGTAAGCTGGCTAGACGAACGAACGAAGTGCGGAAGCGACGGACAGTTCCGGTTGCGTCAGTCGCACGTGGGCGTTTACGTTGTAGACCACTTGCTTCTTTTGTTTTGACAGCTTTTGGTTAAGGAAAACTTGGCAATGGGTAGTCGGTTAAACATAATCAACGTTTCTTGCGCAAACTTGACAAAAAAGAAACTGAAGACAGTGACGAGAGACGTACGAAACACATGAGCGCAAACTAACAACTGTTTAATACGTAAATAAACATGATATATATGCAGTGAGCGCACGCGTGCGCAGAGCTGTCCTAGCTACCGACGCCCCCTATCCTCGTTTATTAGTTCAATTTCCATTTGCCTGAGCGCTAGCGACGGAGCTCTTACACTGCAGCAAGGTGTGTGACCGGGCTAGTTGGTATTCCATAGTGACGTGAACAGCGCGTGTAACACACAAGGTCCTCGTCGGTTCTTCGTCCTTGTGTGTTACACGCGCTGTTCACGTCACTCTTACACTGCAGCAGGGGGCGCGTGTGCAAGCGCTCAGCCAAATGGAAATCGAACTAATAAATGAGGATATGGGGCATCGGTAGCTAGGGCAGCTCTGCGCACGCGTGTGGTCACTGCATATATATCATGTTCATCTACGTATTAAACAGTTGTTAGTTTGCGCTCATGTGTTTTCTGCGTCTCTCGTCACTGTCTTCAGTTTCTTTTTGTAAAGTTTGCGCAAGAAACTTTGATCAGCTTTTGGTTGTCATGCTTCTTGAAAATCCTTGCGACGATTCAAGTGGCAAGCTGTCGGACGAAAACGACACCGTCTACGAGGAGGCCATGTCTTCTTTTTCTGAAAGGAACCTATGTGATGCCAGTGGAGAACGCTGCAACCAAACAAATCCGAAAATCTAAAAGAGATACTACTGCTGTTTTGCATAACCTGGCTAATAATTTTCTACAGTTATCAATTTGGGGCTGAGAAATAGCAACTGTACATTTTTGAAATGCTTACATTACACACAGCAAACTGTTTTTTTGTGGGACTACCAGCTGCGCAGCGACACTATCGAAACGGCATGGTTTGGTTCCGTAGCTTTGCCTGGGTTACCACAAAAAGTTGCCCCCGAGTATAGAGGAAAATGTGGTGACCATGAGAGCTGCGACGCATGGCGCCAGCATGGGAATCATGGGTATTACATGGATCTGCCTTCTTTGGCCTCCACGTGGTTTTTTTTACTTTTAAAACTGGTAATTATTAAGGTGCAAATAAAATATGTTGTAGTAATTGCAATATGCACAGATGCCAATTGCATTCATACGTTTTATTGCAACCCCCTCCCACGCCTCGCCATGGGTGGCTTGGCCGTGTCCGGGGAAAAGGAGATCCTGGGGGTTGAGCCAACGCCGGGTGATTGGTCCTTTAAGGCAAAGGCAACACTTCTCTTTGAATAAGAGGCTGGGTCCGAGCTAGTTGGTACACTGACATTATGAAACCGTTAAGCGCACAAAGACGGGAACAAGAAGACGACACACAGAGCGCTACTTCCAACTGATGTTTATTGCAACACAAAAACGCCATATATGTAGTCTCTTCACTCAGAAATGGCTACTGCGCATGTTTGAGAGCTGAGCTATCAGCTTCTCTCTTATTCCTGCACTCTCCTCTCTCCCTTTCTTTTTTCTTTTTTTTTCTTTTTTTTCCGCTAACGATAACAGGCTTTGTTAGCGCGTGCATGGTAACTGGGCGGTACAGAAAGAGCACTTGAATCACACCAAGCATTTCTTTAACAAGAATCATAAAGGCAAAACCAACAGGGTGAAAAGGTGACGTACCAAAAATGAACAAGGGTATTGCAAATGCTGGCCAGCATAAATGAACAGGAATGAAAAACAAATGCGGCTAAACAATGGAAGTCGTCAAAAGGTAAAAACGGTATGAAAACAGGTCGTGAGAAGGTAAAACAGTATAAAAAGATGTAAAAAGAACCTTAAAAAGGTTAAAAACCTTAAACGTATGAGCAAAACTAATTAAAAGTCACTGGTTTTGCAAAAACGCCAGCTCTTTCTTCGAAAGCGATACGGATGGCATGCTAACACAACTGGGTCCGACCTGTTCTATGCATGATGCCTCATGAATTTCCCGAGCAATCTGGTCTCGGTATTTCCTGATCACGACAGTCTGGTCAAGAAAGGCAGAACAACCGCAAGTTGCACAATGTAAGGCCATGTTGCTGCCTGAATTTTGCTTCAAATTGTTGGCATGTTCTCGTAGGCGATCATTGATACATCGGCCAGTTTGGCCGATGTAAACACGTCCACATGAGAGCGGAACCTTATACACGACACTGCATTTGCAGGACACGAACCTCGTGGCGTGTTTCTTGCTGCATATGTCAGGCTTTTCGTTGCTCACGTTCACACGCTTGCACAGGCCTCCAAGTTTGTTGGGGGCGGAGAACACCACCCTGACACCTGCGCGTCCTGCTGCCTTCTTTATCCTATGGGACACTTGGTGTACGTACGGAATGACAGCAGTTTTTGTCTTGTCGGTGTTTTTCCGAGGCACATCACTAGTTTTCTTGAGCTTGCGCAACAAGGTTTCAGCAAGGTCACATAGAAGAAACTCAGGAAATCCAGCTGCTTTTAGTCGATTGATTTGAGAGGCAAAACTTTGGGGAATCTGATGGGAACACGACCTAATGAGTGCGTTATTCATGGCGGCAAGAGCAACGGCACGTTTAACTAGCTTCGAGTGGTTGGAGGCGTAGGGAAGTAGGCGTTTCCTAGAACGGGGGGCGTAAATCCAACAGGCATGTCCTGGGGTAAAGTGAAGCTCGAGGTCGAGGAAGCGGAGGCGACCATCCTCAGGAAGTTCCTTAGTAAGAGTCAGTCCTGGTAACGCCTTGCAGAACCTCGAGAACAAATCTTCTATTTCTTGTGTGGCGTTCTCGGTGGTCCTCTTGAAAAGCACAAGAAAATCGTCAACGAAGCGGAAAATTTTTTTCGCTCTGTGTGTCGTCTTCTTGTTCCCGTCTTTGTGCGCTTAACGGTTTCATAACTTCTCTTTGACCCTGGCTTCACGTAGACGGCACCCGTGGGTTGACCCACGCAGGGGAAATCGGCAGTCGCCTTTTTTTATCATTCCTTTCCACATCTTCGTATTTCTCCTGCACTTTTAAATCTTTCCTGTCTCCTTATTCCTCCCAGTTACTTGTAGTTTTTCTGGCGGCGAGGATTAACCTTGTGTGGCATAACCAACCTATATTGGGTTATAGTAGAAACGTATAGCTGGCGACTGTGGTACTTATCTTACATGTTTCACTGCGTCCCCTTGTTGGGTTCCCCGGTGGGTGGCTGGCATTGCTGCCGAAGTAGGAACACTTCTATGGATAGTTCTTTTCCTTCACTACAGGATCGCCCCCAAAAGAAAAGGCGGCGCATCGAAGAAGTCTTTTTATTTCATTGTCATCAGACAGAGAACTTCGCATGTTGGCTTGTCATTCACTCTGTAAAACCTGAAAAGACAGCTCGAGCAACGTCACCCTTCCTCGTTGCGAAGTGCCTGAAAGAGACCATAGGACCTGGATATAAACCTATAAAGCTGGCCAACGGAGACCCCCTTTTGGAACTCCGAGACAGAAAACAACATGACAAACTACAGAATCTTGTTTCCTTTGGTGGTTTTTCTGGTTACCATGCCTCCGCACCGCACCATGGACACCTGTCGTGGTGTTGTATCCGACGACGACCTGACAGAGCTGACTGAGAAACAGTTGCTAGATGGCTGGAGTTATCAGAATGTGGTCAATGTAAAGCGAATTGGGATGAGGCGCGATGCTAAAGACATTGCAACAGAGCACCTAACGCCAGAGCGAAGTCAGGCGAAGATACCACAAACGCCGACTATCAGCTGAAAAGCCCCGCCATGGTAGTCTAGTGGTTATGACGCTCAGCTGCTGACCCGAAGGTCGCGGGATCGAATCCCGGCCGCGGCGGCTGCATTTTCGATGGAGGCGAAAATGCTTGAGGCCCGTGTAGTTAGATTTAGGCGCACGTTAAAGAACACCAGGTGGTCGAAATTTCCGGAGCCCTCCACTACGGCGTCTCTCATCATCATATCGTGATTTTGGGACGTTAAACCCCAGATATTATTATTATTAATGTTATCATCTGACAAAGCGCACAACGGCGGAAAAGAAAGAAGGCACGAAAACTTATCTGCGCATGCCCAAGCAACAGGCGAACCTATCAATCTGGCACGCGGGGTGGTCTACGTGAGAGATAACTATTCAGACACTTGATTTCTTCTTTACGCAGGATAATCGATGCTTTGCTCACGCATGCGCTACCACTATTATCGATATGCCATGCCTCAACCATTAAGTGCGTTTCTTCATTCCTGTGCCAGTACAAAATCGCGCATTCATCGAATTTTCGCGTGAACTTATACTCTCGGCAATGTAAAATAGATTAGACGGTGAGCCTCCGGTTAGCTATCTCTTATGTTCCATTAGTCTCTGGTTAACACAGGGACCCGTTTGCCCTACGTAGAAGCGGCCGCAGCCAAACGGAACCTTATACACCGCACGCATACGGCAATCAGTAAATTTGTGGGTATGTTTCACAAAACAAATATCAGTGCACTTGTCTATCACCCGCTCATTCTTGCTTTCTGCAACCATGGTAGGAAAAAGCGTGTCGTCGGTATTCCTTATATTCATTGCGTATCTCATAGGCTAAAGAAAATAGGGGATAGATACGGCGTTAATGCTGTTTATACGGCTGCCAATAAGCTAAGTAAAATATGTGCCGCAGTACAGAGAAAGAATGAGCGGGTGATAGACAAGAAGTGCACTGATATATGTTTTGCGAAACATACCAGCAAATTTACTAATTGCCGCACGTGTGTGGTGTATAAGATTCCGTTTCGCTGCGGCCGCTTCTACGTAGGGCAAACGGGTCGCTGTGTTAAGCAGAGATTAATGGAACATAAGAGATCGCAAACCGGAGGCTCACCATCAAATCAATCTTTACATTGTCGAGAGTGTAAGTGCACGCCAAAATTCGGTGAATGCGCGGTTTTGTACCGGCACAGGAATGAAGAAACGCGCTTAAAGGGGTCATGAAGCACCCCCTGGGTTTGTTGAAAAAACACATCCTGCGGAAAGCTGACATAGCTATGAACTGCTTAGCCAATAATTGCAGTCGTGCGCGCCGCGTGAAGGCTACAAGCGGAGCGCGAAGTTGCTGTTTTTTCAGGCGCCATCTTTTCAAACAGAGGCCGGTTCACACTCTCGTCAGTGGGCGGGGCGCCTGTCAGTCGACGTCGCGGATCTGTTTTCCCGCGTTGACATAGCATCCTTATTGGTCAACAGCCGACAGAAAGCAAGAGCGGTGTTTGGATCAGATGCGCTTGTTCCCGTTGACACTGTGTACAATAGTTGTAGCTAAATAAACAGGCTGAAATATGGATAACGTATCATGGAAGCCAACTCTGTAATAGTGGATAAAC
Source organism: Rhipicephalus sanguineus (assembly GCF_013339695.2). NCBI lineage: Eukaryota > Metazoa > Arthropoda > Arachnida > Ixodida > Ixodidae > Rhipicephalus > Rhipicephalus sanguineus. Next base: position 25,934,670 of record NC_051176.1, on the reverse strand, counting down.
GTTTTTTTTATTTGATCTTATACTCGCGTAAGAGCCTGTAAACGTAGAGGTTGAAAATATTCATGATTTCGTGTTCATTAAACAAGTGATGCGTTGTATGTCTGTGAGGAAGTGTAAATTAGACGAAGGATTGTATTATGTAGAGGTGAAATCTTCCGTAAATTTGTTTTAGTCGTCATGCCCCACACTAACGTGCAGTAGTTTAGATGTAAAAGAAATAAAGCATTGCATAAAGCAAGTTTTGCTTTTAAAGGTAAAACAGACCTATGACGCCAAACTATACCAACCGCTTTGGATGCGTTTAATAAAATACTATTAATATGGTCAGTCCATTGCTTGTGCTGAGTAAAATAGGCTCCTAGAGACTTAATTGGATTAACAATTTCGACTAGCTGGGATTTATACTGCAAATATACTGGAGTATCAGGTTTACTATTTCTAGAATAAAAAATTATAGCTTTGGTTTTATTTACATTAACTGACAGTGCATTTTCGTTTGTCCAGAGTTCAAGCTTACCTAATACATTATTACCGCGCAAAGATAGCTCATTATGTGTATCTGCTGACAGAAGTATTGTAGTGTCATCCGCGTAAATAATGAATCTGGACTTATCATCAATGTTTGTGATATCATTAATGTAAATGTTGAAGAGAAGAGGCCCAAGTATGCTGCCCTGGGGTACATCAGCTATGATTTGGCGATACCGCCCATAAGCTCCCTCGACATAAACGAAGCGGGAGTACTGTCCTTGCTTCTTGGCATTGACGTGAAAAAATCGCCAGGCGTCGATGAAATACCTAATGCTTTCCTCCGGAGATATGCGGAATGGTGCGCCAAATATCTGTCCATTATTTTCAACAAATCACTTTCACGTGCAGAAATACCACACGACTGGAAGCATGCAAAGATTATTCCCATCCCTAAATCAGAAGACCGCTCACTGCTGTCCTCCTACCGCCCTATCTCTCTTCTTTGTACCTCATCGAAACTGATGGAGCACATTATATTTAAGCACATTTCAGTCTTCATTGAAAATAATGGCCTCTGCGATACACGACAACACGGCTTCCGTCGCGGAATGTCAACCGTAACGCAACTACTGGAAACCGTACATGAAATTGCGGCAGCACTGGACAGCCAAGGTCAAATTGACATAATATTTTTGGATTTTGAAAAGGCCTTCGACCGTGTATCCCATCAAAAGTTGCTATTAAAACTAAAACCCATTCTCAAAAATGACCAGCTACTTCAATGGATAGAGGCGTATCTGACAAACAGGCGACAAACAGTCGTTGTCGACGACGCAAAGTCGGACTCATCTGATGTGCGGTCTGGAATACCACAGGGATCAGTCTTGGGTCCCCTGTTTTTTCTACTGTTCATTAATGACATAGTGCAACACATACCAGTTAAAATTCGGTTGTTTGCAGACGACTGCATACTCTACAATGAAATCCACAGCGAGGCAGATCAAGCTATCCTAAATTCATCTTTATCAGTTATAGCTACTTGGTGCTTAAAATGGCAAATGAGCATTAACCTCAGAAAAACAGTATCGATGACCATAACACGCAAACAGAAGTCGTTACCTTTTGTGTACAGCATTAATGGCCATAACTTATCGTCTGTCACGCAATATAAATACCTCGGTTTAGTGATCACGTCGGACCTTAGGTGGAGTAACCATGTAGCTCACATTAAAAAAAAGGCCATGAAGAAACTTGGATACCTGAGAAGAACCTTGGCTAAATCTACGAGCAATATAAAATTGTTGGCCTACAAGACATTCATAAGACCATTACTAGAATACGCTACTCCTGTCTGGGGCCCTTACACCCAATCAAACGTAAGCGAAATCGAAAACATACAGCGGAAAGCAGTCAGATTTATCTTTAATTCTTACCGTCGTCATACATCCGTCAGTGCTTTTTTACAGGACGCGAACCTCGAAACTCTAGAGGTACGACGCTATCGAGACAGGCTCAAGATGTTATACCTGATTTATCGACAACATGTCAAAATAGATAGGGAATTGTATATTAAACCGTGTAGTAGGCGCCCAACCCGTTCATCTCATTCGTTCAAGTTAATCGAATACTCGTGCCGAACCAACATGTTCAAAAAATCGTTCTTCCCTCGTACAATCCATGAATGGAACGCATTGCCTGAAAATGTATTACAGAGCCCAACCATGTCGTCGTTTATGCACGCTCTCGCTCATCTATGACCGAGATGTTTCCTGTGGCGTCTGTCGCTTTCCAGATGGCGTGCGACATTGAAACAAAAGCCATTACACCCTTCTTATCGTTGTCGAGCAGACTACTGCGTGAACATGCGCTCTTTTGCACATTCTTCTCTTTTTTTTCCCCTTGTAGTTATTTTATTTGTCCTAAACTGAAACATTTTTTCACCCTGTGGTCCATGTATTTTCTTACCAGTATTTTCAACTGTATTATCGTGTGTGTTTTACTGGAACCTGTTGTTTCTTGTTTCACATACTGAAAAGATTGTTCAAAACTGTTTTTAGTTTTATTTCACAGATTTGTTTGGAACCGTTCTCACAGATTGTTCAACATTTTCTTTTGTGTACAATCCACTCCTGCCTATGGCTTGTAAAACAAGTTGGCAGTATTAAATAAATAAATAAATAAATAAAATTTCACGAATTCTTAACTGAAAATTACTAATTTGAACACAGTGTTTCCGATGGGATAAATATGACGATGAAATCTAAAGCGTGTCCTCTAATACCACACAAATCTCATTTTCTAAATAATATGCTGTGTACTATGCAGTTAAATGCTTTTGTAAAGATTACATAAATTCCTAAGAGGAACTTATTCTTTTCTAATTTATCCAGAATGTATTCTTTTTGAGCAAACAGAGCAATTTCCGTAGAACGGTTTTTTCTTAATGCATACTGAGAATTAGTGATTATATTATTCGCCTGTAGAAATTCGTCGATTCGCTTCAGTATGATTTTTTCCATACATTTAGGAAAAAACAGGAAGGATATTAATTGGCCTATAGTTGCCAAAATCATTTTTGTCGCCTTTTTTGTAAAGCACAATTACTTTTGCTATTTGCATAGCGGACGGAAAGGCTGTGGTTTTCAGGCACAGATGAAATATATGTTTAAGTGGTACGCAAATTACATCCATTACATGTTTCAGTGGACGAATCTGTATGTTGTTTAAGTCACATGACGTAGAGTTTGACAGATCAGAAAACGTGTCTGTTACTTCTCTCTCCCTTACTGGATCAAGAAAGAGAGTCAACGAGCATCTGGCAATACGAGAGTCAATAGCGCCACGCCGCAGTGTTCGAGAAACTTCGCGATTGTAGTAGATCACTTTGTTAAGATTGCGCGGAGGACGCCGATAGTCTAGATTATTCCGGAGCTTGCGCGACCACCAGTGATAAGACTGGAAAGTTCGATGCGTGATGTATAAAAGACGGCGCGTCCCAGCCATGAGCAGTTTTATCGACGGCCGACGCTTTGTTCGCCGCTATCAGGATACAGTGTGTATTGCTGTAGTTTGACTTTTCGTTTCCCGGACATTCGTAAAATTTGGCTCAAACAAAAAAATTTGCAGTGGCTTAGCTCGGCTATGCCAGGATATACGTAGCGTTAGCAAAGGTTCAGCTGATTATTCTTAGCTTTCCAGATTGTCTAGGATTATTAGCCTTCTTCTGTTCATTCTTCGTACGCTGAACCGCTAATTACCAGGCAACTACTTCGGCATCCGATGAGATAAGCTTCTCGGCTCTTCTGCGCCGTCGAGCAGCATTTGCGCTCTCCTTCTCCATGGCGTTACCCACCTGCAAACGCGAGTCAGAGGCGCTATCAAGCGGCCCCAGCGCAGTGTCAGACGGCGACTGCACAGCGAAGGGGAATAGCTGCGCGCGTGCTGGCGCCACTGTGTTTACGACTTCACTCCTCTCGAATGCGGCGCAGACTAGCAGCGGCGAGCCGCGCGCGGCGGTGTCGGAGAGCGCGTGAGATGCCAGCTCCGGTGACCCAGCTGTGTGACATCGCTGATCCTCGCGCATGCGCAGCACGGCTCATGACGCTCCACGCGAAATCGGCTCCGGCTAGGCAAGTGTAGCTAACGCTACAAAATGCGGCCTAGGCAGCTACACGCTGACTGCTTGCTTTCTGGCAGGTTTTTCTTCATCGTTATTTACTTTTCTGCAGCTGCATCAACTACATAGCTTTGGAGAAGTTAAAAGTTTCCCTGGGTTGATTTTTAATTTCTTTCTACCACTGTTTTGTAGAAGAGACTAAAACAGAAAATGTCTTAATGCTCACACGTACACACCAAGGGCTGGAGTTTACGGTTCAAATGCCAGATGAAGATAGCCTCCAATTTTCAGACATCAAGTTTACATTCACAGCAACTCACAGTTGGGAGCATAAAACGAGGTGGAAGCAAGTTTTCTACCATGCGATTTAAAAGGGCATTTAAAAGCGTTAAAAAGGGCAATTTCCACCTCAAAAATAACCAAACCCTCAGAAAGTCTAGTCGCTTTAGGATGTAAAATAGCTGCAGTGGCAAGTCGCGAAGCTTAAGGGCAGTGGTGACACTGTCACTTATAATGCCCATGGCTGAAAAATTTTCAAGTTTAGGTAATGTAAAAAAAATCAGTTACAGAGGATGGTGAGCATAAAACGAAGCAAACTGTGATACGTTACGTGCATCAAATCTCATTTGGCCAGAAAAAGGTTAATGAAAGGCACGGAGCAAAAGCGTTTTTTTAACTCCTGGAAACTTGAAAGGACTATGTAGACAAGCAACAACGAAGATGAATATGCAAGAAAAAGAAAACTGTGTTATAAAGCATGCAGAGAGATATTTGAAATGTGCCTGCAGCATTGTCTAGAATACCCTTTTCATACATAGAAAGTTGCTCTTAGGGCAGGCCAATTTAATTAATTGTTTGTGACCTTGTGAGGCTCGAATTTTCTACCCAAGTGCGGTCTCTGAGGATTGACATTTTTTATTGCGTATTTCAAATCTTTAGGGTGACCTAAATCAAAATTGCAAAATTTTTTTAGAGGACCATAAAGTAGCAATATTTTCCATAGGTACAAGTATAGTGCTTATTCAGGAGTAATAATATTGAGAAAGAAACATATTCTATTAAAGAAAACTTGTTTATTGGAATAAATATGTTTCATAGGCTAATAAAAATGTGCATTCCAAGAAACCAAACACGCAGGCAGGGTAGCATTCGTGCGTAATGGCATTACCATGGTTCACCTGGGAATGTCTGAAATTTCATCCCTGTAAGCACTAAACAACCTAGGTCAAGTGATTAGGTTACAAGTCAGAGTAGACATGAGTTTTTGCTAGCGCAACAAACAGAAACTGCCTGCGAGACAAAACCAAACTTGTCGCTATGCACATGCACACATGTGCAAGCAATAGCTGATGTGGCGACCTAACTAGACCTTGGAGTAGAAACCAAAGGTCAACATTGCGACAAAAAAGAAATCTGCGTCTCCAAAGGTTGACAGCACTTCCATGGTTAAAATATTGTAGCAGTGTGTTTTTCAAGCACACAGACAGCGTCATACATGTACAGCAGTGATCCTTTCAGATTTGTTCGCGCTGCTGTACATTTACGGCATTGAATCTTCAAGGGTAAACAGAGCATACATAAATGAAAGGGATGCCCCAGTTGCCAGGATACTTGTTATCACAATGCACACGATGCAGCTGCAAGCCCCTCTTTAATAAAACCAAGGCTTTGGATCAATGCAGGTCTCAAAAAGCACGTGAAATTTCAGAGGTTTATTTAATACAAAAAGGACTACTTGGGAAACCACAGCAGCACACCTTCCATGGCATTGGGACATACTACATAAGATTCATACAGGAGCCTTGCATCAAGCCACAAGTATCAGGGCAAAAATCGAGTTTGCATTGATTCTTTCATCTTGTGTTCTTTTATTTGCTCATCAGCCATCCTGTTCTGTACTGACGTGTGTCAGTGAATAATGCAGAGTAGAAAGTTGGTGCACTTCTGCGCCTTCTGTTGTCCTTTGTGTAAATGTATACAGCCATAAGCGATAGCTGCAGGCTTGTTGATCTGGCTTGTAACACCGTAAGGCATGTTTCCAAATCATGAAGTACCTGTGTCCATTTGTAAATAAAACAAACAATCTTGTTTGAAACAACTTTAATTGAAACCTATTTAATTGAAAACCATTTTGAACTGTGGCAGATTTTATTTTTACAGTGACTCTTGAAGTAGCTGTTCATTTCTTTTTATAAAGGAGATGTGGCATTTGTTCTTAGTAGTGCAATACGACTTCTGCAGTCATTGTTTTTCATTGTCTTGTCTTGCATGTGTTTTACAGCAGCGCCTAATACTTATTTTGTGGTCTTTATTTCTATTCTTGTATGCAAGTGTCTGTGAAAAAAGGAAAAAAAAATCTGCCAGAAGCATAGCGCTTCATCAAGAGGTGGCTGCCAAGGTCTGTTGACCTCAATGGAGGCAGGGAGAGGCGCTTCACAGATGCATTCATAGCGTAGCAGCCCAATCACCGCAGCCCTCAAAGCAGGGATCTGCGGCCGCCTGTGATCATTGCCCTCCTGCCCAATAACTGCATTCAGGACCCTGGCGAGCCCACCATCATTACCCCGTCCCCTGCCGCTGCCTGTGCGGTTCCGGCTAGCGAGCCGTCATCAGCACCCTGACCCCGCAGCCTTGGCCAGCCCTATGCCCATGGAGCCTTGCTGGGCTCCCCTATTTTGGGTTGTAATACTTAAAGAGACACTAAAGAGCAACACGAAGTTGATACGGGACGAAAGATGGGCATTCGACAATGCGTGAAGGTTTTTGTTCGGTGCAAAAAGAGAGCTTATTAGTGGAGAAATTCGTAATCAAAGGCCAAATATCTCTTCCTAAACTTCTCTCGTCTCAAATCTGGCGCTGGAGCTGTGCCGTCACTGATTTCATTGTTCTCTGCGATTCAGAAGGCGCCATGATACGTCACCGCATGCGTAAGCGGCCGCTGGTTCATGGCTGCTTCCGTGTTTCCGTGATCCCGGCTACGATGGATAGTGGTGGAGGCGCTGAACCCGCTGAACCTTGCAACGAATACTTCGCAAGAAAAACGGATTTACATTTCAGTGACTTCAGCCGAGTGGAGCGCGATATGTTTCTTCGAGCTCGCGCGGCTAGTGTTTCAGCGCGCGCCGTCGGAGAGGGAAGACTCGTTTTCGTCAACGGAAGGCGAGGCGGCCAGTCAGCCAAGGGCCGTCGTCGGTGAAGAGCTTCATTCGCGACTTACCCGTACTGACTGGCAAGTGCTAAAGCGTTTAACTACCCACGTATTTCTTCAGTTCAGGAAAAAGAAATGGTGCTCCTGCTGGGTGCCTCGGAAGTAGGAGGGTGCATCAACGCGACGAAGCGAGGGTTTACCTCTAGGGCCAGAATTCCGTCCGCGTGCGCTGTGCAATCTCTCCTGCGGCTTCTTCTTATTTATGCAGTATGTCATTGAGCCCAGTCCGCAGCGATGTCTACGCCGTTGTGTCTATGAATGCGCCATTCGCGCTAAATGTTTCATCACACGGTGCACTTTTGATTGCATTTGAGCCGCTATAGGGACCGCAACCGGGAAATAAAATAAGCCGTTCACGATTTATGAAATCGATTCCGATTAGACTCGATAACTGTCAAAAGCGCGCTTGCGACACCTGTATTGTACGTCAAACGACACCAACTTACCCGGATCAGAATAGAACTTATTTATTACAACTGACACCGCAAGGAAGCTATGCTTCAAGGAATTAAGTTTTGATCAAGGAATTAGATCTTAATCAGGCTCCACCTTGACCGAAAGATCCCTCTTACCCTGTCATGCGCAGCTCCCGACCAACGATACCTTACGCAAAAAGGCGCCTCCAGCAGCTATGTATTGCGTGCACCATCTTATGAACGCAGCCCAACGTGAAATTTTTCAGCGCTTGTTTGGTGCTGTTTCAGGTGCGACGGCGGACATTGCGTGGTACTTGACAACTTCAGCGAGGAGGAGTGCCTCTGCTGCCGAGAGATGGGAGACCCCGTAACTGCTGCGCAGCCTGAAGGATGCATCACAGAGCACCCGGAGTTCCACCTCGTGTCTAAATAACGCTGTGCTCCGTGTTGCGCACTTCGAACAGTTTGTTGACCAAGATCAAGTGCACCCAGTTTCTAGATTTTAACCTGCATTTAACCGACACCCTCGTTTGCTGGTCGTACAACCCAAGGTCTAACAAAAATCTGTTGCCTTACTCCAGACTCGTGAAACGAGCCATCATCATGTCTAGCTTCGTCTCGGCCCTACAGAAATCCTGTGCGCACACGGTTGTAGCCATTAGAAAAGTCAGTTGGGCTAGTTGGTGCGTATTGACTACGGACATAACTAATTAGCGCCAAACAACAACGCACAAAGTGAAGGCAACAGACCGGACTCGGCGCTAACTTCAACTAAGCATTTACTCGCAGAAAAAAGCATAAGAACACAAGCTGCGCAGGAGGCTGCGCAACACGAAAGAGATCACTCAAAAAACGCCGCCCATAGACGCCACTGTTTCTTTTTTTGGCGCCAAGTCCTGTCTGATACCTTCACCTTGTCCGTTGTTTTTTGCGCTAATTAGTTATGTCTGTGATTCTAGCCAGTTGCAACAGTCAGGCTGAGTGCCTGCTGTCCCCCGTTACCCAGATCACCTAATACGCAGCACTTCTGAAAGCCTACTTCAGAAAATAAAAGCTACAGAAAGGAAACAGCAACACTTGATTCAACAAACACCTTAAGCTATGCCATATTTGCATTGCCTATGACACAACATCAAAAAGGTAGCAGAAAGGTACGGAATTGGCGTCATGATTTAGTGCCATGCAAACTTGAAAAAGTGTGCCCTCTCCTGAATAAAGAAAAAAAAATCGCAGCATATCCATGGAGTGAATGATGATGAGTGGGCGAAGCCGCGGAGGTTCATCGGTAAACCGTGAATCTTCCGTGAATTCTGCCCAGTACATCATCACCGACGTGAGATCGGGCGCGTTTATACTAAAGGTTCGATGAGTTATGACGACTTGCAGCTCACTTTAATTTTACATGTACGCTGTGAATTTTCATTGTTTAGAAAACCATTGCTTTAGAAAACATCTGGCGTCTTTCGTTAAGCAGCTGGCGTCTTTTCGTTTTGCTTTAGAAACATCTGGCGTTCTTTCATTTTGCTTTTACAAAACATCTGGCGTCTTTCGTTGGTTTATTTCATCAATCAACGGCGTTTTGAACAAAATTTTTATTGTTTAATCACGCACAGGAGAAATCTCACCAGGCACTACCTTGGAGGTAAACAATGGCTGCTAATGGGAATGAGAGACAGAAGAAGCCGGCTTTTAGCTAACACTTACACTTCTACTTCTACTAACGTTTCCTACTGGAACATGCCAATGGCTGCTAATGGGGAATGAGAGACAGAAGAATTCGGCTTTTAGTTAACGCGCACGCTGCGATTTTTTTATTGTTCAACAACGCACAGGAAAAATCTCCCACCGGCACCACCTTGGAGGTCAAAGCATAAGACTGGTTACGCACTACGACTACTACTACGACTACGAGGGACGAACGGGTGCCGCCTTAAGGAGCTTCGCCCCTAAAACGAGCAAGGCTCGTGCACAAAAGACCACAAGAATGAGTACACAATATGCATGTCAGATGTTCTTTATAAAATTCGTTTGTCCTGTGGTCGGTCGCATATTGGTCAAACCGGCCGCTGTTTCAATGAATGCGCGCAGGAACACAAGCGATACATGCCCACTGGATCGGGCAGTAATCTTGCCTTACAATGCAAGAACTGCGACTGCATGAGCTGTTTTCCTCAGCTGGAAAAAATTAAATTTCTTTCTAAGGCAAAAACGAGAACAGAAAGAGAGGTCATCGAGGCTTTCTTCATCGCAAAAAAAAGACATAAAAGGAAATAAATTTCTTAGATGGTCACATAAGGACCCTTCTGGGATTCTACGGCGAACGTGGTCTTGCCACATTTTCGCAGCCTGTTGTTAGATTATCGGTGCGATTGCTCTCTGTCAACGCTTATAAATGTTCTACCTTGAAGAAATAAACACGTTTAAAAGTGCACTTCATGCGTGTGCGTGTTATATTTTCTAACGTGTGATCTTCTCTGCGCAGTTTAAACGTTCTTCTAAATTTATAAACCAGCTATCCCAACACCATTCCTTACTTCAGAAGAAGGATTGCTCAATGATTACTGGAGACCCCTGAAACTCATCATTCGTAGGCTGGAGGCAATACTCAATCCAGAAAAGAACAATGCTGTGGCCAAGTCAACGTTCCTCTTTAGCTTGTCGCCAACGAGAGGTTGACATCCATGGTTAAAAACAGCGCGAAGAAGACGCGGACAAGAAAGAACACAGGACTAGCGCTGACTGCCAACTGATGGTTTATTGTTAAAACGCGCAGAATATACACAGATACAGAAAAAAACAGGGAAGGGAAGCATAAGAGAGCTTCTAGCGGCGCATGCGTCCGTAACAATCTCCGTAACTAATCACCTATGACTAAACGACAATGTGCCGCTGGACGCATGCGCCTCTAGAAGCTCTCTTATGCTTCCCTTCCCTGTTTTTTTCTGTATCTGTGTATATTCTGCGCGTTTTAACAATAAACCATCAGTTGGCAGTCAGCGCTAGTCCTGTCTTCTTTCTTGTCCGCGTCTTCTTCGCGTTTTTTTAACTATGGATTCTTACCAACTGGCTCGCATTCACTCGCTTTTAGGTTGACATCACCATATGTACGTGTGTGTGTGTCAGGGTACTCGACTCTGGCTATCATGCGAGTCTCTGAGTGCCGAAGCTTCACAGTGCAGAGGCATGTGTAGCAGAGGTTCAAGTGCGCCATCAGACATGTATGAAAGACGATGTAATAACTCGAAGGCCGGGCGTCCTCCCTATGTCTGAAATATAATGTGCAAAATGTGAATTGTCACTAATGCATGAAGTTACACACGACTATGCAGTCATTCATTTCTTTTAGTGCGGTCGCCATGCCCCTGTAGACAATAATGCTTGACATCCAAGCATGCCCTAATGCCATACAACTAGCTGCTTCTGTTTACTTTTTTGAGTGCCATCTGAGTCTTGCAATATGAGTGCAAGGGGCTCTGTTCAAACTTATCTATGTATGATGTGAATAGAATGTAAGCAAACTTACGTTGAGAAATTCTGAAGGGTGTGCGAATATTCGAGTTTCGGATTCGAATTGAATAATCCCAAATCGAATAATTCGAATCGACTTCCGAATAGCTAGTATTCCAAGTTTCGAATAATTTGACAGGACCAATATCTAAAACGCGACAAAGGCCAATGGTGACATATGGTTAGGGCGGGGTGGCTAAAACTAACACTAACGTCGTTACAGCAGGCCTTTCGTTAATACTTTCACCAATATCCTGGTTCAAAAGCGAGTGTATGTTTATTTTTAAAGGAGATTATGTCATTTCCGCACTGTCAAGGGCTTCACAACTTCGCTTCCGAAACGATGGCACGGACTTCTTGCGTAGTTTGGTTGCGCATGCCTCAAGCGCCGTAAAACATCCCGACTTTGGCCCGCGAAACGTTCGGCGATTCGCTTCACATCTGAAAATTTGTTCACGCTGTGCAGTCGCCACTGCCGCAGCGCACCACTCGTTCAGAAACTCCCATCGTTTCTTCGCGCAGTTAAAACGCTGCTGTGAACGGGAGCCCGAAGATCTTTGAGCCCGGGGCATTCATGACAATGAAACACAACATTACCGTTGTCAGATGACCCATGTTACGCGACCATAGGGGGAAAAAAAGACTAGCTACCGTACCCACCTCTATTAACCGGTAGGAGGTTAGGAGTGCCGCTTCTGACTGAAATGGCGTCCCTTCTATCAACATGCCTGCGCGCCCATAGAGGCTGAAAAAAAAACTCCCGAATAAGCGCATAATAAAGCTGTCACCGCACCGTAGAGTCCCTAATTTTTCCTTTGTCTTGCCTTAACTGGCGGCACAGGTTTCGTGTAAATAAGATACATAAATAACGGTAGCCCAGTGAGCGCGTGTTTTCAACTGCAGGAAACACTAACGTCACGGCGAGAGAACCTGAAGCCAGGTCATGTGGAAGAGGTGTTTATGCATGAAAACTTGTAGGCTTTCGGTAGCAGTCACTCACCGCATTATATGTTCGAGGACGTAAGCAGGTTTCATTTCTTTGTTCTTTCTTTCAATTTTCAATAAATCTTTTGTATTCGATATTTTTGGCCACTATTCGGCACTATTCAATTGGAACTCAATTCGAGATGAAATTTCTCTATTAGCACATCCCTAGAAATTCTATTTCATCCATTCCGCCTATGCGACACTCAGGCTAATGTAAATTAATCAAAGCCCGCTTACTCGTCGTCATCCACATTCAGCCCAGGATCCAAGCTAACTCGTATGGTTGGTATATGGAGCCAGTGGTGTCCATAGTGGTCCGCACAGATGATAAATTAGGTGAGGTGACATAGCTGGTCAAAGGAGGGATTTGCCGTTGTCGCTTTTATGGTGTGGATGTCAGTGGCGCATCGTCAATATTAATCTCTAGGCCCTCATCTTTTTTCTCCCTTTATAATGAGGTTCACTTGAACTCCTACGTATAGCAAGAAGGTTGACATAGATGAAACATCAATCATAACAGTATAAAACGTGAATGGAGAAACTGATGAGCTCAACATTTTTCATTGTACGAATGCTATGAACTTGAGACTGGTGTTAGCAGAAATAATGCACACCTGTGTGCTGTGACAATCACTATGCAAAGAAGTTTTCGAGCAGTTAATTATTTAGTGCTGCGGGGTTCCTCAAGGCGTTACAGCACGTGTAGTCTTTGGAACGACGTTTAGAGCTAGGAATAAGGGAATAAAGTGGACACAAGACACACTGTTTTGTTCATCTTAAATTTAACTAATACATAAAAAAGGAAACAAGAACCAGGTTGGTAACTACAGACCAATTTCATTAACCTCAACATCTTGCAACACATTAGAACATATAGTACACAATCATATCGTAGAGTTTTTCAACAAACACAATTTCCTAACTAGACATCAGCACGGATTAAAAAAAAAAGGCTTTTCAACTTGCACTCAGGTAGTTTAAACCGTGCATGATTTTGCGAAATCTATTAACCACGCGAAACAAATAGATGCAATTTTTATGGACTTCGCCAAAGCCTTCGATACGGTTTCCCACAAAAATATACTTTTTAAATTAGAGAAAGCCCTTAAAAACAAAAAAGTTAATGGGCTGGCTCTCTTTTTACCTAGCTAAACGACAACAATTTGTTTCTTTTCAGGATTGTTACTCAAAATATGTAACGGTCGATTCTGGCGTTCCCTGGGGCTCAGTTCTAGGGCCTCTACTATTTCTTTTGCTTATTAAAGATGTTGTAGCACAAATTCCCGTTAAAGTAAAACTTTACGCAGATGACTGTGTTTTGTACTCAGAGGTTCATAGTACATCCGATCAACTTCTGTTAAATCAGGCATTTCAAAAAGTAACCTCCTGGTGCGAGGAATGGCAAATGGTCATTGACTTTGATAAAACTATTTATGCGCATTACCCACAAGAAAAGTCCTTTGCATTTCAGATACAATGCTAACAACACTTTTTTGTTTGAAGTCACTAATTATAAGTATTTGGGGCTTTACCTATGTAATAATCTCTGCTGGAACAAACACATAACACACATAACGACAAATACAACTTAGAAACTGTTTTTTCTACGTCGTGCTCTCAAGCTGTCCACTCATTCTCTCCGCCTTTAGTGTATCAATTGTTTTACCAATATTAGATTACGCCACTATTCTATGGGATAATTTTACTAAGACTAACATTAACAAATTTGAAAAAACACAAAAAGAGCACTGCGTTTTGTTTATATAAATTTTTGAAGGACTTCTGTAACGGACCTATTAAGCAGAGCTCAACTTTCACCCTTATCATTAAGATACCTTAACTCAAGGCTTAAGTTTTTGTACCAACTAATTAACGGCCAATATAAAGTAAATATAGCCGATATTTTTTTTCTTTTTCTTCTGGCTATTCTACCAGGCAGAGACATAAGCTCACCATAACCCTCCTTCCAACACGCAATAATTGCTTTAAGTATTCATTCTGTCCTCGCACCATAGTCGAATGGAATAAACTAATGCAATTGTTTCAGCACCCTCGTTGGCATTGTTTTCATCGGAATTAGAAAGTGCACTTACTAGTTGAATCGTATTACATACTACTGTACACGCTTGTATAAATGAAATTTTCTCTTTTTTATTGTATCTTCTTGCCCGTGGAAGTTTGTATTTGCCCTATACACATTGTATAACCTGTACATATTATATGTCCATGTACTTACCATTTGTTCATGGCTTACTTCATGTACCACCCTGCTGGTCCTTTTGCGTACAACATTAACCTGATTGATGGACGGAGGTTTATTGAAGAGACTTGAAGTGATGTTAGACAGGAGCATGCTTATGTATCTTCATGTTCCTAAAATAAGCCAATGAGTACTTGACAATGGTGTAGGTGCTGACTCGTGGAGGTGCTTTCGTCCGTGTTCCGGACGCCCCCGTCAAGCCGTGAACCCAGTCCAAGTCGAAAAGAAGACATCGACACCAACGCCGAGCAGCGAGCAAGCCGCAGGCAACAAGGTCTACCGCCAGAGTACGGCCACACCCTGACCTCGACCACAGTGACGATGACAGCCACTGCGCCGCGTGCACCAATTTTGCTCCGGCAACTCAGGGAGCCGCCAACGTTCCGCGGTTCATCATTCGAAGACCCGGAAAACCTGGATTCCGGAGCTTGTCTTCGGTGCTTCAATTGTTAAAGGCGGCGACACGCCTTCAACAATTGAAGCACCGAAGACAAGCTGCGCCATGTCTACTTCTACCCGAAAGACGCGACAGGAACCTGGTTTGAGAATCGGGAGTCCTCACTTGAAAACCTGGGACGTATTCTGCAGCGCATTCCTGCAGACCTTCGCAAGCGTATTCCGCAAGGAAAGGGCCGCTTCTTTGCTGGAGACCCGGGTGCAGCTACCAAATGAAAACGTCACCGTCTTCACGGAAGAGATGACTCGAGGTTTCCGCCAGGCCGACGCTGCGATGCCCGAAGACAAAAAAAAAGTTCGCCTCCTTATGCGGGGTGGTAAACAAGAACTGTTCGCGGGACTTCTCCGCCACCCTTCCACGATGGTCGCCGAATTCTTCACGGAGGCTACAATTATTGAGAAGACGCTCGACATGCGGACAAAACAATACAACCGCTCTCCGCTGTCTGCAGCCCATTCCGAAGTGCACTCGCTAGCCACCGACGACTTGTGCGAAACCATCAGAGCCATTGTGCGGGAGGAGCTGCGCAAAACTGTTACCTTCGCCGCAGCATCAAGTGAATTCAATCGCCGACATTGTCCGCGAGGAAGTCCGGCAATCGCTTGAAATTGCCGAAGCCCCGCAGGCTCAGCCAGAAGCGATGAACTACGCCAGTGCCACACGCCGCGCCGTCGCCCCGCTCCGCCCGCGTCAGGACCCCACGCCACCGCAATTCCGTCGACAGCCCTCGATCCACCCCACCTCGCCCACCTATCGGCCAGCGATACCCACCGAGGAAGACGGACGTTTGGCGTGCCTCTGACAACCGCCCGCTCTGCTACCACTGCGGGGAAGCCAGCCACACCTACCGCCGCTGCCAGCACCGCCAGATGGGCCTACGCGGCTTCGCCGTCAACGCACCGCGTCCACAGCGCGGTGAGCGACCACCTGACATCGCCGACTACTTGGCCACCACTGAATGGACACCTCGGCATCCGTCGCGCTCGCCGTCGCCTGGACGCTACCGGTCCCCTCAGAGAGGACAGCAGCACAGCGGCCCTAACCGGGGCTGTTCCGCGAGTCCATATCCGGAAAACTAGGGGCAGCAATCGATGGAGCTGCGGTTGCTGTACGACGAACTACCGAAGATCCTCCGCCGGCCACGACGACGCCAGGACGAAACCTTAAGAACACGACGCAAACCAGACGGAGCCCTGACGACCAAACCGCGCGGCCGAAAGAAGAACTGACGACGCATCGGGAGAGCAGCGGAACAAACCGACGTAGCCGTGACCCAATGCCACGACCTAACTGCAACGCAAGACGACGAACTAGCGACCTCGACGTTCTTATCGACGGCCACATCGTCAGAGCTCTCGTCCATATTGGAGATGAGTATTTCGTCGTCAGTGGACCCTTCGCCGCGAAGAAAGTTAAGACTGCTTGGGAAGGCTCCGAAATCCATACCGCTGGAGGCCATCTAATAACGCCGTCTGGAGTCTGCACACAATCAGTAATCGCACGTATCCTGCGAGTTTCGTAATCTTGCAACACTGCTCCAGGGATGTCATACTTGGCATCGACTTCTTAAAGGGACACTAAAAGAAAGAAACAATGAATTGGCTTAGATTGATAAAGTGTGCTCGAGAACTCTTGTGTAGTTTATTTCACCACCATAGGTTTATTATTAGCGGAGAAAACCAAGTTCAAAGTTTCATTTTTAGATTTCGCGCTGAAATTTATAATTCGAGACGTAAAAGATTTCAAAGAGCATTTAACGTATATTGGCGCCACTGGCTCGACGAAATTTCCGCAAACTCGTTATATCAAGTCTCTGGCCCCCTCACAGGACAATTTACTTCGATTTAACCGATTGAGAACTACGTAGGCCCAGGCAGGAGCCGTCAAAAATATGTGACGTCACGGCAAATGGTGCGGGAATTCCAAGGTGGCGTCGCCACCTATATATTTTTTTTTGCGCGTTTTCTCGCTTATTAAGCATCTTCTCGCAGCAAGTGTGGTGTTTTTAGTATCGTGGAAGAGCACTTTACTAATGCGAGGAAAATCGTTTTGCTCTTTAGTGTCCCTTTAAACTACACGGCACCGTCATTGACTTAAGAACCAAGTCGATAACCCTATCGTCGAATAAAACGACACCGCCGTATACGAATCCATGTCAACATGCCCTGAACGTGCTTGAGGATCAAGTTACCATTTCTCCTCGTTCCAGCGTCATAATTCCCGTCTGCACCGAAAAAGCTGAAGACATCGAAGGTGTCATCGTTTGCTGCTAGACCGTGACATTTGCGTCGCAAGAGGCATTGCTCGGTTGCATGAAGGAAAAGGAAGCGTGACGCTAACGAACTTCAGCCAAGAATACAGACACCTGAGCAGGGGCACGACGATTGCACGACGATTACAGATATGAACTGAAGTAACATAGAGTACTGGGCGAGTTGGAATAGATTCATGTCGAAGCGAAGCGCGAGGAAAACCGTGTCCCGTTTGTTCTTTACTGTGTGCTGTTTTCCTCGAGCTTCACTTCGACATGAACGATTGCAGATTATTATTGGACGGTAGTCACTGGTCGCATTCGCGAGATTCAGCCGAAAGTAATGGCAGCAGAAACGATGTTGGGATGGACGGTTCAAGGTCCTGTAGATCTTCGTTCTGTTCCACTGAAATCATCGACGGTTATGGTCGTCAAAGTCATTGCCAATTCTGACACGATCGTCGATGAACTGCAGAATTTCTGGGATTTCGAAAGCATGGGAATCACGGAGAAGCCTGAGACAAAGCCAAGCGATGACCGCGTGATACAATACGTCAGAGCAACAATGGAGTTCCAGGCAGGAAGGTATCAAGTGCGGCAACCATGGAAGGAAAACGTAACGCTAGGTGACAACAAGGCAATTTCAGAGAACAGGCTTATGCAGGTAACAAAGAAATTATGGAAAAATCACGATGACCTTCAAGCCTAAGACAAAGCTATCCGAGAGTACTTCGCGAAAGAAATAGCAGAAAACGTCGAAGAAGCTGCCGGATCAGACATACGGAACAAATTTGTCTGTTATATGCCCCATCAGGCTGTGATCAAGAAAGAAAGAACAACGACAAAGATACGGATCGTATTTGACGCATCGTCATGTCAGAACCCAGGGAAATCATTGAGTGACAACTTGGAAAATGGGCCAAACCTTAATCCCGACATCACAAGTTTGTTGATGAACTTTCGACAACACAGGATTGCCATGTCATCAGACGTGGAAAAAGCGTTCCTGCAGATAGCGATACAAGAAAATGACCGAGACGCACTGAGATTTCTGTGGTGGAAAGAAATACCCAGCAAAGATGTGCCAAGCCCAGAGATAAGAACATTGGAGGATGTCGAGAGTAACTTTCGGCACTACACCAAGTAGCTTTGTTCTAGCGGCCAAAATTCATCGACACTTGGATGACTTCGAAGAAAAATATCACGCAGTTGTGGCGCAACTCCAGAAAGGAATTTACGTCGACGACGTCTTACTAGGAGCCGACGATTACTCGACAGCTGCTAAGCTGTACAAAGAAGCAAGAAACATTTTTCGTGGTGCAGGAATGAATTTAAGGAAATGGACTTCAAATGACGCCAAACTGCGAAATCTATTTGACGAAGAACGAGAAGATTTAGATAGAAGAATCCGAAAAGACGGAAAAATCAAGGTTTTGGGATTGAAATGAAATTTCATCGACGACGTGCTTCCCAGACAATACATGGAGACAAGATATGGATTCGAGACAACTTTCAAAACACCAGGTTTAGCAAGGTACGGCAAGGCTATACGACACTTTAGGTTTTTTGACACCATTTTCTGTTAGAGCAAAGATGTTCATGGAGAAGATTTGGGTAGAAAATATGAAATGGGACGACCCGTTACCAAGCCAGCACTGATCAGCGTGGAAGGATTGGGCAGAGGAGCTTCAGCATCTGGATAACTTCACTATTAAGAGATGTTACGACTACAACAAGCAAGCTGAGGTGAAAGCATCAACTGTACACGTTTTCTCAGATGCAAGCTCAATGGCGTACAGAGCAGCAGCATACCTTGTAACAGAATACTCAGATTGAAGCAATGAAGCCAGTTTACTCATACCAAAAGGTAGAGTCGCACCAATCAAAAATATTACACTGGCAAGAATGCAGTTGTTGGCCGCCACAGTATCAGTCCAATTGGTGAATCATATAACTGAGAATTTCATCAGGAAGCAAGAAGCGTGAGATTCTGGACTGAATCTCAAATTGTGCTTTGCTGGATCAAGTCAAGCAAGACGAAAGATCTGTTTGTTCGCAACCGCGCAGCAGAAATCAAGAACAAATCCAAAGAGAGTCAGTATGGTTATGTTAAAAGTGATAAAAATCCTGCGGATTTGATAACAAGGGGCGTGAAGATGAAACATTTACTGAACAGTGAATTATGGTGAAAAGGCCCCACGTGGATCAGGAACGAAAAACAAAGGCGTGATTATGACATCATGACAGAATCGGACAATGATGACAACGAACACGACGAAGAGATCGTGGCAAGCCTAACTACCACCACGAGTCAAGAAAAAATAATCGATGTTAACAGGTTCGGATCGTATAAAAAGCATTGCGAGTTACAGCGTGGGTAATGCGATACATTGGAAATCTAAGAAGACAAGCGAAAACATGTTCACTAGCAGGAGAAGAATTGGACAAGGCAGAGTTGGTGCTGTTAAAGCAGGAGCAGAAGACGTTTCAAAACGAACTGACACGAATAAATGACAAAATGAAACTGTACAGCACGGACACCTTCGAAGACAATCAAGGTGTTCTAAGATTGCAATGGAGGCTTCAATGGAGCGATTTAAGCTTTGATGAAAAGCATCCCATTGTTTGCCAAGGGAAAGTCGCTTGTCAGAACTCTTAGTACTGCATGCGCATCAACTCACCATGCACGGTGGCGTTGCATCAACATCGACACAAGACAATGACGAGATTCCCTTCTCGTCATGCCCTCGGCATTGCGACCAGAGGTCCTCCAGGCTCTGCACGACAACCCGACGTCTGGATACCTGGGTGTTTCTCGCACGCTCGCAAGAATACAAGAAAAGTACTACTGGCCGCGCCTTGCCGCCGACGTAACTCGCTACCTCAAACCTGCCGGGACTGTCAGCAACGCAAGACACCGCCGACTAGGCCAGCCGGACTTCTGCAGCCTATCGAGCCACCTCGACGGCCGTTCCAGCAAATCGGAATGGACTTACTGGGGCCGTTCCCGACGTCCAATACCGGAAACAAATGTATCATCGTAGCTACCGACTACCTCCCTCGCTACGCCGAGACAAGGGCCCTACCCAGAGGCAGTGCTGCCGAGGTAGCGAAGTTCTTCGTTGAGAACATCGTCCTGCGTCACGGCGCCCCAGAGGTTCTCATCACCGAAAGAGGTACGGCGTTTACTGTTGACCTAACTCAGGCAATACTGAGATACAGCCAAACAAGCCACCGCCGGACCACAGCGTACCACCCACAGACCAATGGCCTCACCGAGCGGCTAAACAAGACCATCGCCGACATGTTGGCCATGTATGTCGACGTCGAACACAAGACGTGGGATGCCATCCTTCCGTATGTGACCTTCGCATACAATACGGCCATGCAAGAAACGACGCAAATGACGCCGTACAAGCTGGTTTACGGAAAGAGCCCGGCAACGACGCTCGACGCAATGCTACCAACCGCCACCGACGAAGACGATCTCGGCGTTGCCGCCTATTTGCAACGCGCTGAAAAAGCTCGACAGCTCGCCCGCCAGCGCATCAAGAACCAGCAGAGGGCCGACAGACGTCACTATAATCTTCGACGACGCCACATGGAGTACCAACCCGGTGACCGTGTGTGGGTCTGGACGCCGATACGCCGACGCGGGCTCGGTGAAAAACTTCTTCGGTGATACTTCGGGCCATACAAGGTGCTTCGATGTCTCGGCGCTCTTGATTACGAGGTCCTCCCGGACGGCATTACGAATTCCCAGCGACGCCGCGCACAACCTGAAGTCGTCCATGTCGTGCGCATTAAGCCGTTTTTTGCGCGTTAGCGAACCTGGCGACTCTACTTTTTCCTTTGTTATTGTAATTTATTTGTGTATGCACTTGATTTTTTTCTTCTATGTTCTGTCGCAAGCATCGGGACGATGCTTTTTCAGAGGGGGGCAATGCCACGCCCGCTTCTTCGTTTATTTTCGGGTTTGACCAGCCAGGATGGATATCAACGCTCGAAGCTGACCGCGCCGCAGTGTTCGAGAAGCTTCGCGATTGTAGTAGATCGTTTTGTTAAGAGTGCGTGCAGGACGCGAATAGTCTAGATTATTCCAGTGCTTGCGCGACAACCAGTGATAAGACTGGAAAGTTCGATGCACGATGTATAAAAGACGGTGCATCCCAGCCATGAGCAGTTTATCGACGGCCGACGCCCTGTTCGCCGCTATCAGTGTACAGCGTGTATTGCTGTAGTTTGACTTTTCATTTCCCGGCCACCAGTTCGGCCAAATAAACAGTTCCACCTTGAACATGCCGGCTGCTGTCTTCATCGACGTCACGACCACGTGACAATATCAACAGTGGAATTTGCCAAGGTTACATGTGCATCTTAGCCATTAGGAGATGTGCAAGGCTAATTTAGTTGCATTGATATAAGTCAGCTGTTTCGTCTGTTGAACCGGATTGTCGAATCACCTTGTTTATTCCCTCTCGTTAATTTACTGTTTTGTATTACGTTGCCATAGTTTTTAAGGCCAGTACACAGTATCATGACTGTTGACACAGTTTGACAAGGTGAAAGCGCAGTTATTGTGCCCAGGCCTTAGTGTATCCCCATTAGAAGTGCGCTGTTTATTTTTGCCATGGTTTAATACCAAGTTGCCCAATCTTCACTCCTAAGCAGAGTAGGTGCAGTTGATCAAGACCTTGCTAACATTCATAAACCTTTTAAAGTGTACTTATAATGATAACTTTACTGACATCAACAACTACCCAGGTAATGGTAAACATGACAAGAGTACACGTCTGGTGGTGTTTGGCATTTTTTTACCCCCGTTTGTTTTTCGCTCTGTACACACTAAGAGAAATGCTCGCAAGGAAATACTTAGCAGCAACTCAATTTTGTATTTATTTCGTGTTTTCATAAAAAGTCTGCAATAAGGATAGTCAAGTGAGACTCTTTGGTAAGACATTCATTTTTATGTATACAGAAATCTTAGTGGACTTCTTTTTTGTGTAATTTTCAGGAATACACTTCTGGCAAAGCAGCAAGTGTTGCTTGCCCACCGGTCTGTGTTCAAGACAAGTGTATTGTGGGCATGAGTGCCGGCAGGATTTTGTTGTGGGGGTGCAAGGCGGTGTAACGCAGCGGCCGGGTGAGTGGGAGAGCATTGGTGTAGCTTGGGTGGGGTCATGTGCTGGTGTGTCTTGAGGGGGGCAGGTTCCCTTTTTGCAACACCCTGCCGACACCATGATTGCGGGAACACTGATGTGCCTCACTTTACACTATGTGAAACAGCTCGTACATCTTACCACATTTAAGCCAACACTGGTATTGATGCAGAGTGTTATGCGGAATACTGCGTGCAACATTTCTGATATCGTGTGCATTTGAAAATTTCACATTATTTAAAAAGACGCTGAGTGGACCCAGTGTTATTCAGCAAACACAAGTCCTAACAGGGGCAGTTGGGTGAGTTGGTGTATATTCATAGTTAAAGAGGGCGAAAAAACATCACAGCACAGAAAAATGAAGGGGACAGGATGCTGCGTTACTAGCAACTGAAGTTTAATCGAAGCCACAGAAAGATGTAAACACACAGTACGAAAAAATTATAAGACTAAACAATCACACATCCACAGAGGAATGAAGGGGACAGACAGGATAATGCGCTACTAGCAAGTGAAGTTTAATCAAAACCGCAGAAAGATACAAACACACATGACTAAAAAAGCCAAGCACATGTTCAACTTCAGTTGTTAGTAGTGTGTCGTTCTGTCTCCTTTGTTGCTATGTGTTGTGATTTCGTTTTCGCGTGTTTTTTACCCATGAACTTAACTCCTGACTGTTTTACAGTCTCTATACATGTGTGGTCAATTTTTATTCATCCTCATGGCATATCAAGTCCTAGGATCTAATGTGCAAAGCGACCGGTCACTATTCATAGGAAATTTTTTATTTAGTGCATGTGATTGCCTAATTTCAAGTTGATGTTGCAGCCATGGTGCTTGGATTATTTTCAATGTGGTAATTATGCATAGGCCATGAAGTGAGGAATTAAAAATGAAGAACTTTTGAGTTACAGATGGCACTAGCTGGCATGAAAACATTGAAACATAGCTGTACTAGTTATGCATATTACAAGTATTGGTACATTGCAGTCATGTGATTATGCCGACAAGTTCCCAAGCACACTTCCAGAAATTTACGATGGCTTCCAGGTATCTGTGAGTAAATATGTACAGCAACATATGAAGGCAATCTTGTCATTTTATGGGCATTGCTGAATGCTTTTATGCATCTTGGTAAGTGGACCTTGGCCGCGAGATCGAGCGGAGTCGCCACCTGGCGGCTTCTGACTGAAGTGCGCCTAGTGTGGATTGCTCCATGCGTCGTCTGCTAGCCGCGTTGTGTTTGCATGCGCGCGTACGTCATGCAGGTCCTGAAAAGGCGATTTGTTCCGTTGCGTTAGTGCAACTTTAACCGCTCGTACGTATGCCTAACGCGACGTAAAGAAGCATTTGGCCTTGATCGGCTGTATATGTACTGCAATAAGATCAGTGACTGCACTTGTCAAGAGTGCTGTGTGTGGTCGTCGTACCCTCGGTTCACGAGAGTTATATCAGTGTCGGTGCCGCTCTGTGGTTCAAGCGCATCGCAAAGTGCACTTGGCGTTGCCCTAAAGATGAGAAGTATTAAATCTCATGTGGATATAGCCTTTTAGCGGCTCAGTGGTAAAAAAAGGGCTCTCATGCACTTGCGGGTTGTGGTTAGGTGTATAACTTCGGGACTGTCGTTTATAGGTTACGCGACGAGCTTTAGTTGTCTATGGTCATGGTCCCACTACACAGAAATATTTCTGTCAAGTCACGTCTGACACTTCGGTACTTAAATTGTACCCTAAAAAGAACAGAAAATGGAATGTACGGAAATCGCAAAACTGAGTTGCCTTGCGCAATTTTAACATGTGGCGAAATTTATACAAGAACACCCGCTTACTTAGATTAAGGTACACGTTAAAGAGCCCCGATGGCCAATCCAAACGGCGTACTTTACATTTATGTCGTAGTAATTTCACGCGAAGCCTCATCTTTTTGCTTTACATTATCTTGAACGTTTGTGTTGCGTTGTAATAGATTGACGGAAGACAGTGGACATTATTCGCGTGAAAAAACGTACTTTGGTCCCGTGAAATAACGGGGCCTTTGTTCCATTACTGTCATGCAAGTAATCAATCGAAGGGAGTTCCCTGCTGTACAGTTACCTTTGTGTACTGTTACTAGAATAAAAAAATCACAGCATATCCACGGAGTGAATGATGATGAATGGGCGAAGCTGCGGAGGTTCATCGGTAAACCGTGAATCTTCCGTGAATTCTGCCCAGTACATCATCACCGACGTGAGATACTAAAGGTTCGACGAGAGTTATGACGACTTGCAGCTCACTTTAATTTTACATGTACGCTGTGAATTTTCATTGTTTAGAAAACCATTGCTTTAGAAAACATCTGGCGTCTTTCGTTAAGCAGCTGGCGTCTTTTCGTTTTGCTTTAGAAACATCTGGCGTTCTTTCGTCTTGCTTTTAGAAAACATCTGGCGTCTTTCGTTGCTTTATTTCATCAATCAACGGCGTTTTGAACAAAATTTTTATTGTTTAATCACGCACAGGAGAAATCTCACCAGGCACTACCTTGGAGGCAAACAATGGCTGCTAATGGGAATGAGAGACAGAAGAAGTCGGCTTTTAGCTAACACTTACACTTCTACTTCTACTAACGTTTCCTACTGGAACATGCCAATGGCTGCTAATGGGGAATGAGAGACAGAAGAATTCGGCTTTTAGTTAACGCGCACGCTGCGAATTTTTTATTGTTCAACAACGCACAGGAAAAATCTCCCACCGGCACCACCTTGGAGGTCAAGATCTGGTACTAGCGTTACGACTGGTTACGCACTACGACTAGGAGGGACGAACGGGTGCCGCTTTAAGGAGCTTCGCCCCTAAAACAAGCGTGTGCGTGTTAAACGCTTCTGTAGCGCTAAAGCGCTGTTAGCCACGTAGTTTTCCTCAGTAAACCTATCAAATGTTCTACATTGGACAGCTCAATAAGAAATGCGGATCAATATTTGAGCACGCAGTGCACAAAGTGCTATTTGAACTCATCGTGCAGGAATACGGGCTTTCTTTTAAAGACGATAGTCTTTCTTAGGGAACTTAAACGCAGAAATTTTGGTCTGTCTTTCTGTCTGTCTTTCTGTTTGTCGGCACGTCCCTCAATTCAGCCATCCGGCCAAAGTTGAACCACATGCCCAAGGGCCAGCCATCTTGAACGGCTGACTAGGTTCATACTTGTGTACATTGTTGATCAAAAAGCAAACATTACGCATATCTGAGGCGCAACATCACTAGGTAATTATTAGATGGTGTGTTCCTTTAATAGAAAATACATAGATACGTAATTCTAGAGACCCTAGTTTCTTAAGCTGCGCTGAAACTTGCCTTCCTCCGTGCCCTCTGCACGAGCTCAGTGTTGTGTTTCGGTTCAGTATTGCACTGTACGAATGCCATTGGGCGCCGCTCTGGCATTCCTCTTTTACCCATGCGACGTGGAAATAAAAGAGTTTGTGGAGAGTACTCGTTCAGTGCGGATCTTTCTTCTGCTTCGGCGCTTCGCGCCAAACCGCGTGTTCGGGCTGCCTGGCGTCCCCGCCGGTCGCGTTGGTCACCGCCGGTCTTCGCCTGCTTCTGTGCCTGGACTACCAGCCCGCAACACAGCACTCATGTTTCCCGACGTATTGCCAGATGGCGTCCATATCTCACGCAGCGCCTCTTCTATCGTCTTTAGACGACATTGGCAGCGAAGCACGCAGATACGCGGCCAATTTTTCTTGGGGGTATCGAGATGAACAAGTAAATACTCAATTCGGTCGCGCTACAGCAGTGCGTAGTAGGTGGAACACAAGCTGAACATGTACAAATAAAACAAGAAAACGTCATCGATTGCGAAAACGCCGACTGTTGCCGAAGGAGAGCAACCCCGTTTGTTGGCAGAATGCGCTTCTCTCAAAAGTAATAGTAACGTTCGGCGCGCTTCGTGCATTAATTCGGGAATGAAGAGCGCACGTATTACCAGAAAGCTGCAGTCAACTCCTTTTGTTTGCCCGAAATCGGTTCAAATCACTCACAACGAAGCGCTGTTGTGTGCGCTTGCGTACGCGCCGACGACCGCCTATCCACACTGGCGCGGCGACGGTGCTGCCACCTGTAGCCCGATCTCGCGGCGAATAGTCAACACCACAGGTCTCTTTTGAGCTTTTTCGTAGGAAACTCAACTACAAATTCATGTGCGACATGTTTTGATGCCATAGGGAAAACTAATGCAATAAAAAAGTGTACAAATGCCTGTCTACACGGTTTCATATTTCCCAAAAGTGATGCTAGCCTTATTGTACTGATTTAGTTGCCTTCATCTGTAGGCTGGCACCAAGTTCCTTGGGTAGCCTATTTCTTTGGATTGTACTTACATACTGGCACGGTGAAGTGCACACGTCAGTGTGCGTCATGCTGAGATTTTACACCCTACTTTCGTGTTGCTTTACTGCTGTGAATCATGTGCCCACTGACGAGGATCTCGTCAGTGGGCACGGCGAAGCGCATCGGCTAGGATCGCTAACCATGCGATTTGTTTGCTTCGTGCAGGCTTTGTTTCTTGCACTCGGCGGAGCACCACCAACACCGGAAGTTTTGCCTTTGAAGCCACAATATTTCGCCGACAATCGTGCTGGGAACTTCGTCTCTGTCACGAGCATCCCGATTCCATGGCCTAAACAGGGCTGCGTGACGTCAACTGGCACGAACAGTATAAAACAAGTGCCTAACGAGGATCTCGTCAGTGGGCACGGCGAAGCCAATCGGCTAGGATCGCTAACCATGCGATTTGTTTGCTTCGTGCAGGCTTTGTTTCTTGCACTCGGCGGAGCACCACCAACACCGGAAGTTTTGCCTTTGAAGCCGCAACAGTTCGCCGACAATCGTGCTGGGAACTTCGTCTCTGTCACGAGCATCCCGATTCCATGGACTAAACAGGGCTGCGTGACGTCAACTGGCACGAACAGTATAAAACAAGTGCCTAACGAGGATCTCGTCAGTGGGCACGGCGAAGCGCAGCGACTAGGGTCGCTGACCATGCGATTTGTTTGCTTCGTGCAGGCTTTGTTTCTCGCACTTGGCGGAGCACCACCAACACCGGAAGTTTTGCCTTTGAAGCCGCAACATTTCGCCGACAATCGTGCTGGGAACTTCGTCTCTGTCACGAGCATCCCGATTCCATGGACTAAACAGGGCTGCGTGACGTCAACTGGCACGAACAGTATAAAACAAGTGCCTAACGAGGATCTCGTCAGTGGGCACGGCGAAGCGCATCGGCTAGGATCGCTAACCATGCGATTTGTTTGCTTCGTGCAGGCTTTGTTTCTCGCACTCGGCGGAGCACCACCAACACCGGATGTTTTGCCTTTGAAGCCGCAACAGTTCGCCGACAATCGTGCTGGGAACTTCGTCTCTGTCACGAGCATCCCGATTCCATGGACTAAACAGGGCTGCGTGACGTCAACTGGCACGAACAGTATAAAACAAGTGCCTAACGAGGATCTCGTCAGTGGGCACGGCGAAGCGCAGCGACTAGGGTCGCTAACCATGCGATTTGTTTGCTTCGTGCAGGCTTTGTTTCTCGCACTTGGCGGAGCACCACCAACACCGGAAGTTTTGCCTTTGAAGCCGCAACAGTTCGCCGACAATCGTGCTGGGAACTTCGTCTCTGTCACGAGCATCCCGATTCCATGGACTAAACAGGGCTGCGTGACGTCAACTGGCACGAACAGTATAAAACAAGTGCCTAACGAGGATCTCGTCAGTGAGCACGGCGAAGCGCATCGGCTAGGATCGCTAACCATGCGATTTGTTTGCTTCGTGCAGGCTTTGTTTCTTGCACTCGGCGGAGCACCACCAACACCGGAAGTTTTGCCTTTGAAGCCGCAACAGTTCGCCGACAATCGTGCTGGGAACTTCGTCTCTGTCACGAGCATCCCGATTCCATGGACTAAACAGGGCTGCGTGACGTCAACTGGCACGAACAGTATAAAACAAGTGCCTAACGAGGGTCTCGTCAGTGGGCACGGCGAAGCGCAGCGACTAGGGTCGCTAACCATGCGATTTGTTTGCTTCGTGCAGGCTTTGTTTCTCGCACTTGGCGGAGCACCACCAACACCGGAAGTTTTGCCTTTGAAGCCGCAACATTTCGCCGACAATCGTGCTGGGAACTTCGTCTCTGTCACGAGCATCCCGATTCCATGGACTAAACAGGGCTGCGTGACGTCAACTGGCACGAACAGTATAAAACAAGTGCCTAACGAGGATCTCGTCAGTGGGCAAGGCGAAGCGCATCGGCTAGGATCGCTAACCATGCGATTTGTTTGCTTCGTGCAGGCTTTGTTTCTCGCACTCGGCGGAGCACCACCAACGCCGGAAGTTTTGCCTTTGAAGCCGCAACAGTTCGCCGACAATCGTGCTGGGAACTTCGTCTCTGTCACGAGCATCCCCATTCCATGGACTAAACAGGGCTGCGTGACGTCAACTGGCACGAACAGTATAAAACAAGTGCCTAACGAGGATCTCGTCAGTGGGCACGGCGAAGCGCAGCGACTAGGGTCGCTAACCATGCGATTTGTTTGCTTCGTGCAGGCTTTGTTTCTCGCACTTGGCGGAGCACCACCAACACCGGAAGTTTTGCCTTTGAAGCCGCAACATTTCGCCGACAATCGTGCTGGGAACTTCGTCTCTGTCACGAGCATCCCGATTCCATGGACTAAACAGGGCTGCGTGACGTCAACTGGCACGAACAGTATAAAACAAGTGCCTAACGAGGATCTCGTCAGTGGGCACGGCGAAGCGCATCGGCTAGGATCGCTAACCATGCGATTTGTTTGCTTCGTGCAGGCTTTGTTTCTCGCACTCGGCGGAGCACCACCAACACCGGAAGTTTTGCCTTTGAAGCCGCAACATTTCGCCGACAATCGTGCTGGGAACTTCGTCTCTGTCACGAGCATCCCGATTCCATGGACTAAACAGGGCTGCGTGACGTCAACTGGCACGAACAGTATAAAACAAGTGCCTAACGAGGATCTCGTCAGTGGGCACGGCGAAGCGCAGCGACTAGGGTCGCTAACCATGCGATTTGTTTGCTCCGTGCAGGCTTTGTTTCTCGCACTCGGCGGAGCACCACCAACACCGGAAGTTTTGCCTTTGAAGCCGCAACATTTCGCCGACAATCGTGCTGGGAACTTCGTCTCTGTCACGAGCATCCCGATTCCATGGACTAAACAGGGCTGCGTGACGTCAACTGGCACGAACAATACAAAACAAGTGCCTAACGAGGATCTCGTCAGTGGGCACGGCGAAGCGCATCGACTAGGATCGCTAACCATGCGATTTGTTTGCTTCGTGCAGGTTAGTTACCCCTACTCTGTACGTAGCTATGAGAGACTTTTAGTTATTCTGCCGTGCCCACAAACATCAATTACCATAGCGTATGAGTGTTTTTGTTCTTGTAAACTGTTGCTCTGTGGATATGTTGAGGAAAATCCTGGGCCATCTGTTGAAGACATGTTTAAGAAGCTTATGGATGGTCAACAGGCTATAAGGGCTGACATTGCTGACTTGAAGAGCCATCTTGAGAGAACAGAAAATAGAATATGAAGTTTTGAAGCTCGCCTGACCAAAGTAAAAGAAAAAGTCGAACCATCGTATCGGGCGACAAATGCAGCAGGCGATTTACGGTCGGCTATTTGCAAAATTCAAGAGACTCAAAAGTCAGCCTATGTTAAACTAGTTGACTTAGAAAATCGAAGCAGGAGATCGAACTTGATAGTATTTGGCATACAAGCGTTCCCAATGGGTCCGAGTCAATCCTGCGTGAAAAAGTAATCAAAGAAATTTTTGCAGAAAAGCTCGGCGTGAACTGCACTTCTGTTGGTCGCATTCATAGGCTTGGCAAACCTCGGGCAAACAGACCGAATATTTTGTACTTTCAAGGCTACAGGGAAAAAGAAGCAGTGCAGCGTAACGCGCGAAAGCTCAGTGGTACACACGTATACTTACAAAACGATTACTGCGCGGACACACTTCGTAAACGTAAGCTGCTTTGGGCTAGCGCTAAAGATGATAAAGGCGAAGGCAAAAGAATAAGCTTGGTAAATGATTAGTTGGGCATCGATGATCAGTTGTACGCATGGGACGATGCTACTATGACACGCAAGGCAATATCAAGCAAAAACGCCCCATTGTCGCAGAGCTAGCAATTGAAGGCACAACAGCACCGCCTCATTTCGCTAAATGCTAAAAGTGTGGTAAATAAAACGGACGCATGAATTCTTGTTACTCTTGTTTTATTTTATTTACAGCATACTGCGGTCGAAAGACCAAGCAGGGGGGCATGACAAAAAGTGATTCACAATGTAACTTCAATAAAAAGAAAGTTCAAGCAATAAAAGACATGTTAAGGCAGTAGAACACAGGACACAAATTGAACAAAGCAAAATGGGAGCAAAAAAATACAAAACGCAACTACAGAATGCAAATCAAATACAATGTCAGACAGTCTGAGATTTTGAGTTGCACGGTTAAGAACAGAAAGATATATAGTTATCAAAGTCAGGATTTTGATTATCACAGAATGCTACAAAAGGTAACGCGTTCCAATCAATGATGGTCCGAGGAAAGAACGAGTTCATGAAAAGATTAGTACGTGCGAAGTAAGGTTCAAGAGTGTAACTATTTGTTTGTCGAGTTTGTCTTGAAATTCGATTTCTTACATAAGTTTCTGGACTAATGTTAAATTTACGAAAATAAAGTGAGTGTAGAAATTTCAGTCGGGCAACTGCTCTTCGGTGTTGTAAAGTAGGGATGTTATTAATGGCCATGATCATTGTTGGTGAGTCATTTCTGTGGTAGGCATTAAAGATAAAACGAACCGTCTTTCGCTGCACCATCTCAAGCTTCTTAATATCTTTCTTTAGATGTGGGTCCCAAACGATACTAGCATAGTCTAACTTTGATCTTATAAAAGCATTGTAGGCCAACAGTTTGATTTCTGATGGTGCTGCTTTTAATTTATGCCTCAAAAAACCGAGCTTTCTAGAAGCAGATGAGCATGTTTTATTAATGTCACTTGACCATGTTAGGCGGCTGGTAATTGTGACACCCAAATATTTATATTCGTCAACCTCAGCCAAAGGACAGTTGTTAAAATAATACATATAATTAAAACGGTGTTTCTTATTTGTTATATGCATGACAACTGATTTATCACTATTTAATTTCATTGACCAATCTTCACACCACTTAGAAATGGCACACAGGTTTGATTGCAGGCATTCCTGATCATTCGGAGCAGTAATTGTTTTAAAAAGTATGCAGTCATCTGCAAAAAGCTTTATGTGTACTTGTGATGTGTCTATTGATTTAACAATGTCATTTATATACACTAAAAAGAGAATAGGTCCCAGAACACTGCCTTGAGGAACTCCAGAGGATACTGGTAGAATACCAGACATGCAGTCATTTACTTTAACATATTGCTTGCGATTTTGAAGGTAAGAACGGATCCAATCAATGAGGTTAACAGGTAGGCCTAGAATATGTAATTTAGAAATGAGTTTGCTGTGCGTGACAAGATCGAAGGCTTTACTGAAATCTAGAAAAATAGCATCAATTTGATTTCCCGTATCAAGCGACGACGCGAACTCATGAATTGTTGCGACTAGTTGCGTTGTGGTCGATAATTTTTTTCTAAATCCGTGCTGTAATGGCGATAGCAGGCCGTTTTCTTTAAGAAATGTGGTGATGTAATGTGTGACTATGTGTTTTAATAGCTTACATGACGTACACGTTAAGGAAATAGGCCTGTAGTTTGCAATGTTTAGACGATCCCCTTTCTTAAATACCGGTACTACACGTGCCGTGCGTCAGTCCTCAGGAATGAAGGAATTTTTTAAGGAGAGACGAAAAACGTTTGTTAAAATGTGTGCAACGGGTTCGGCATACCTGCGCAAGAATGTGTTAGGGATATTATCGGGACCAGCTGAAGATTTAGTTTTT
Source organism: Rhipicephalus sanguineus (assembly GCF_013339695.2). Lineage (NCBI taxonomy): Eukaryota > Metazoa > Arthropoda > Arachnida > Ixodida > Ixodidae > Rhipicephalus > Rhipicephalus sanguineus. The sequence continues at coordinate 25,902,355 of NC_051176.1, read as the reverse complement.
AGGTTAAGCAGCGAAGAAAATATACCCTCATAAGTTATCAACTCCGAAGACATTACTGGAAGAAGGTTTCCATGTGGTGATTCATGCTAGGGAGCAGAAAATACGGAGCAGAAGTATCTGTTAAACTGATCAGCGACAATCGACGCATCATTTACGATGGAACCGTCAACGGTTATTCGACTGGGCGTAGCATCCGTTTGTTCCAAGTATCGCCAGAATTTTTCAGGGCTTTTTGTCAAAAATTCAGGCAATGAATGCGTGATATACCTAATTTTTGCATCGGAGAGTTTGGAAGAAAGGCTGACTTTTAATTGAGATATGACACTAATCGGTTTTTTATGTTTTTTGCTCGTTTTAGCCTACGGTGTAAATGAATGATTTCTCTTGTCATCCACGGGTTGTTTTTGTTAGTGCGAACATATTTGGAAGGGACAAACCTTTCAATGCAATAATGAATGGTGTCTTTCAGAGCATCGCAGAGGGCCGCGACGCAGCCCGGCATGTTATCACAAAAATCCCACTAACAGTCAAGTATTGCATGGTCATCGGCTTTAGCGAAATCCTTTATTAATTTCTTTCCTTGTTTTTTGTGTGACTTCGTTTCACCAAGCGGAAAGGAAAGGTACACCGCCTTATGGTCCGAGACACCATCAACCACATCCACAGAGTATGCAGAAATATCATTACTAATAAAAATTAAATCTATTACTGAGGGGGCACTTCCTGCTTCTCTGGTGTACTCGGTAACAGTTTGTTTTAGATCACACATGATCATAATATCCACAAGAGGGTTTATGTCCACAACGAAAAAGGAAACAGGGTGACGCCAATCAATGGAAGGAATATTAAAATCATCGGCGAGTATCAGCCTGTTGTTCGAAAATGCAGCCATATGATCGCACAGTTTGGAAATGTATTCAGGGGTAGCCGATGGAGGCCTATACACAGCACACACAATAAAGAAATGTTCCCAGCAGTTTACTCTGAGGAACAAACGTTCGTGACCATCTATTTGGTTTACAACAACACCTGACAATGGATGCCGTAAAACAAGGGCTACGCCACCGCCCCTAGTTGGCCGATCACAACGAAAAATGCTATAGTTTGGGGGTATTAAAACAGAATCACAAACGTTGTCATTTAACCAGGTTTCCGTGATTACTGTTATGTGTGGATCATGTTCAAGAAGTAACAGTTTAAGTTTGCCAATTTTATTTACAAGGCTCCGAGCATTAAAATTTAGTATCCTTATATATTTTGCCTGTGTACGCGGTTTACGTCAATGTGCGGCATCCCGCTGCTTTGGAAGTGCTACACGTTCATTAGTGCCACACGTCCCATACAAAGAGGGTGTCATCAATTTTCAACTTATCATGCAAAAAGAGATACGCGCTTCTTATTCACTCGATCAACTTTGGCGCTATCCCAAAGAAGCTTACGCACGCGCAGTGTTTCGTGACTGTAGTCATTTTGAATAAAAATGTTTGTCCTGTTACGGGGGGTTTATTGAGGATTCTGCGAGAGCGACGATCGTAGCAGCAGCGCGCAGGGCGTAGCCAGAGAGCGAATTGTCGGTGTGTGCCAGCCGATGGCGATGGGCCTTCATGCTTGCCGATCTTCTTCCTCACAATCACCCCCGGTATGGAGAGGTAGCCATCCTGGCGATCTAGATAGAGGTCAGAGGATCATAATATGCCTTAAGGCGGTCAATGTGGACTGTCTCTCGCCCGCGACGACGGAGATCGGAAGATGGCGTAACGGGTTCGACCACGTAATTGACAGGGGAGGTTTGCGCAACCACGCGGTAGGGTCCGTGGTACTTTGGAAGGAGCTTAGATGAAAGGCCGGGAGCAGCAACTGGAGGCACCCAAAGCCACACGAGGGAGTCGATAGGAAAAGGGTCGGGAGGAGGCTTGGAGTCATGGCGCTGTTTTTGGCGACACTGTTCTTCATAAGTGAAAGATCGGGCAAGTTGTCGGCATCTCTCAGCGTGCTGGGCGAGCTCAGACACAGGTTGGCAGTCGGCAGGATCTGGGTGATACGGGAGAATTGTATCAATCGTGGTGGAGGGCTCGCGGCCATAAAGCAAGAAGAATGGTGAGAATCCGGTAGTGGCTTGGCAGGCGGTGTTGTACGCGTATGTGACAAACGGAAGTACAACATCCCAGTTGCAGTGGTCTGAGGCAACGTACATAGACAACATGTCACCAAGGGTCCGGTTAAATCGTTCAGTTAAGCCATTGGTCTGTGGGTGATAAGCGCTAGTAGTGCGGTGAATAATTTGGCATTCAGATAGGAGGGATTGCAGCACGTCCGAGAGGAATACACGTCCCCGATCACTCAGGAGTTCACGAGGTGCGCCATGGCGAAGAATGAAGTTGTGTAGAATAAACGATGCAACGTCTTTTGCTGTTGAAGCAGGCAAGGCGGCGGTTTCAGCATACCTTGTCAAATGATCTACGGCAACGACAATCCACCGGTTTCCAGCACCAGTGCATGGAAGGGGCCCGTATAAATCGATGCCGACGCGGTCAAACGGGAGGGGTGGACATGGGAGTGGCTGGAGAGGTGCTGTGGAGAGGTGCGAGACTGGTTTGCGTCGTTGGCAGGGGATGCAAGAGCGGACGTACTTGCAGACGAAGTTGTACATGCCCCGCCAATAATATCGTCGACTGAGCCGCATGTACGTCTTAGACACTCCACCGTGACCACACTGTGGGTCATTGTGGAAAGCGGAGCACAATTCTTTACGAAGATTACGGGGTACGACTAGTAACCATGTGCGGCCGTCGTTGTGGTAGTTGCGGCGGTATAAAAGTCCGTCGCGGATAGCCAAATGCTGTGCCTGGCGTCGCAGTGAGCGAGGTGCCGACGCTGTCGGAGGGCTTGACAAAAAGTTCAAAATGGTGGTGATCCATGGGTCGTTTCGTTGTTCTGAGGCCATGTCCAGGATGTCAAGCGGCGACATATCTTGATCGCGAGTAGAAGTGCTGTCGTCTGATATGAGGGGAAAACGAGAAAGGGCGTCAGCGTCAGAGTGTCGGCGGCCAGAGCGATAGACGACGCGGATGTCGTAGTCCTGGATTCGGAGAGCCCAACGAGCGAGGCGGCCTGACGGGTCCTTCAGGTTCGACAACCAGCAAAGAGCGTGGTGGTCCGTTACGACGCCAAAAGGACGACCGTAAAGATAGGGGCGAAATTTCTGAAGAGCCCATATGATAGCCAAGCACTCTTTTTCTGTGACGGAGTAATTGGTCTCAGGTTTCGTGAGCGCACGACTGGCATAGGCGACCACATATTCGGTGTTGGCGTCCTTACGTTGTGCGAGCACAGCACCAAGGCCAACACCACTGGCATCAGTGTGAACTTCTGTCCGTGCGCCGGGATCGAAGTGGCGCAAGATTGGCGGAGATGTAAGCAGGTGGCGAAGAGTCGTAAACGCGTGATCACAGGCTTCCGACCAGGTAGACAGTTCATTGTCGCCGTGGAGAAGTGCATTCAGGGGTGCGATGACATTAGCAAAATTGCGAACGAAGCGCCGAAAATATGAGCATAGGCCAATAAAGCTACGTAGTGCTTTCAGGGTAGTGGGCTTTGGGAAATCGGATACGGCCCGGAGTTTAGCAGGATCGGGGAGAATGCCTTCTTTGGAGACAACGTGGCCTAATATAGTCAGTTTTCGAGCCGCAAACTGGCACTTTTTCAAGTTAAGCTGGAGGCCAGCATTCTGGAGACAGGTCAAAACTTGATGTAAACGGTGCAGATGAGTCGAAAAATCTGGGGAAAAGACGACAATGTCGTCAAGATAGCAGAGACAAGTGCGCCACTTCAGGCCGCGCAGGATGCCGTCCATCATACGTTCAAAGGTCGCGGGCGCGTTGCAGAGACCGAACGGCATTACAGTGAATTCGTACAATCCGTCTGGTGTTACGAACGCCGTTTTCGAACAGTCAGCGTCAGCCACTGGCACTTGCCAGTATCCAGAGCGGAGATCCAAGGAAGAAAAGAACTCCGCACCCTGCAAACAGTCCAGGGCGTCATCGATACGGGGTAACGGATACACGTCCTTTCGGGTAATCTTGTTAAGCCGTCGATAATCGACGCAAAATCGTATGGTACCGTCTTTTTTCCGAACTAGGACGACTGGCGAGGCCCAGGGACTGTTGGAAGGTTGAATGACACCCCGTTGGAGCATGTCTTTCACCTGCTCATCGATAACGTGCCTTTCGCTCACCGATACTCGGTAAGGACGCTGTCGAATGGGCGCATGGCTTCCAGTATCGATGGTGTGCGACACAGCCGTCGTGCGGCCAAGCGACGTTGCGTGGGAGTCAAACGAGGATGAGAAACCTTCCAGCAAGCAAAGAAGCTGGTCGCGCTGCGTCGTCGTAAGGTCGCTTGCAATAGTTGGTGTGAAAGACCGCGGCAGTGACTGAGGAGGCGAGGTCTCAAGGGCGGCCAGGTCAGCGGAGTCTTCCATGATGTCGAAAATTGAAGAAGATGGCAGTGGTTCGGCTCTCCCTAGGCTTTCACGGTGGCGCAGGGTGACTGGTGCGGCCGTTGGGTTTGACACGTACATCACAGAGGTGCCAGAATTGAACTGAAGGACGGCAAACGGCAGTGGTAGTGATCGGCGGCGAAGTAGTAGGTCAGAGGGTGCGAAAAGCAAGGTGCCGTCGGTGATAGAAATACAAGAGATGCTGACAACAGCAGTAGACCAGGCCGGTATAACGGTGTCTTCGGAAACTGCGATTTTACAAGAGTCTGTGTGGTCATTGATAATATCTGGTGAAAACGGAAACAACTCGATTTCGGCGCGTGCGCAATTGATGATCGCATGGTGCGTAGAGAGAAAATCCCAGCCTAATATCACGTCGTGAGAACATGATGGCAACACGATGAATTCGATGACATAGACGACATTCTGAATGACGACACGGGCTGTGCAGGCGCCGGACGGCTCGACGTGCTGTGCGTTGGCGGTACGAAGGGATAGTCCAGAAAGTGGTGTCGTCACTTTTCCGATTCGGCGGCAAATGCGGGCATCAATTGCTGAAAGAGCAGCGCCAGTGTCGACGAGGGCTAGCGTCCGTATTCCTTCTATGGCGACATCAATAACGTTCTTCGGGGAAATTTGAGGCCTTAGACATTTCGCTGGCACCGCAGTTCTTGCCTCCTGAACTGCGCTAGTTAGTTTTCCTGGCGCAGAGGGCTCCGCCGTCGTTGCATGGGTGAAAGGGAACGGCGGTGAGGAGAAGGCGAACGGCGGGAGGAGAATGGTGCCTCAGCGACAGGAGCAGATTCGCGGTCGTCCGAATAACTAGTGCGGGGCTGACGTGGCGCATACGTGACCCATGGTGGACGCATATTGTTGGAGACGTTCGGTACACGAAAGCGACAGTAACGTGCCACATGTCCAGGAAGACCACAATGAAAACAGATAGGACGGTTGTCTTCTGTGCGCCAAGGATCTTCAGCTCGTGCGTACTGTACTGCTGGTCGGGCGGGTGGAGATACTGGCGGGCGCATATGTGGGCGACGTGGGCCGTAACTTTGTAGCACAGGCCTCGAAGCGACTTCAGCGTACGTCAGAGGAGCAGCAGTTGGAGCCTGAAGGAGAGAAGGTGGAACTTGATCGGCTACCTGATCCCTGATGATGTTCTGGAGAGCGGGCGCCAATGGAGGACTCGACTGGCCGTGAATAAGCGGCATCAGCGAAAGCTGACGAGCGACTTCTTCCCGAACGAAATCCTTAATCTGTTGCAGCAGGGATGTGTGATCGGGAGCTACAGCCAAGCCGGACATTGAAGTCGCGGGTGGTAGAGATTGGCGGGTGGCTGCACGTTGTTTGCGCAGTTCATCGAAGCTTTGGCAAATGCTGACTAGGTCAGAGACTGTTGATGGGTTCCTCGCCAGTAGCATCTGAAAGGCATCGTCTTCGATTCCTTTCAAGATATGCCTAATCTTCTCGGCATCGGTCATTGCTGCATCAACGCGGTTACATAGGTCAAGAACGTCTTCTATGTAGCTTGTGAAATTCTCACCGCTCTGCTGCGCACGAGCACGCAAACGTTGCTCAGCTCGAAGCTTGCGAACGGCGGGGCGCCCGAATACCTCCGTCACGTGAGTTTTGAAGGCAGCCCATGTCGGGAGGTCACGTTGGTGGTTTCGATGCCACACGCTGGCGACACCGCTCAAGTAAAATGAAAGGTAGTTGAGCTTTCCTGCGTCGTCCCAGCGGTTTATCACGCTCACTCGTTCGTATTCAGCGAGCCAGTCTTCCACATCTTGCTCTTCCGCACCGCTGAAGATTGGTGGGTCGCGTTGAGGGAACGGGCCAGGGCAGAGCACGGTAGTCACCGTGGCACCGGGTTGTTGTTGCTGCATTGGTCCCCCTTCCGTCATTGTAGAGGCGGGCTTGAGTTTCCCGTTGCGTAGTTCCAGATTTGCTTACCCCGCACCTCCACCACTTGTTACGGGGGGTTTATTGAGGATTCTGCGAGAGCGACGATCGTAGCAGCAGCGCGCAGGGCGTAGCCAGAGAGCGAATTGTCGGTGTGTGCCAGCCGATGGCGATGGGCCTTCATGCTTGCCGATCTTCGTCCTCACAGTCCCTTTAAGTTCGTTCGTATTTTGAATGACAGCCTGCTTTTCATTGTAATCTTGAAAATAGGCTATTAGTGGGCGTCGGCCGGTACAGCGGCCAAGGCGGTGAATACGGGCTATAGACTCGCATTTAACTCCAAGTTTTTAAATGCGAAGCATTTCTTAGCGAACCTCTGGCACTTTGAGCGTTTCTATCTATCTATCTATCTATCTATCTATCTATCTATCTAGCCGCCTACATCTGGGGGCTCTCATGATCGCCTCCTTAACTTGGTGCCGACGAAAATTTGTATGGGAGGGTAACATGATTTGATGAATACGACTGTCGGGTCATGACATGAATAAAGTGAAAATTCTGTCGCGTACGTCGTCAAACCCTTTCCTCCAGACACTTGTGGCACATACCCGCTTACCACGGGCCGCGGTGCATGGGTATGCGCCACAGGTGATTGACAGTTTATATCTACCCAGGAACGGCGAGAACAGACATTAAATGCGAGAGCGTTAAGAAAAACCGACATCGGCAGCGTTGACCTGACGAATGGAAAGAATGAAAATTAGGATCCCAGCAGGAATCGAACCAAAGCATTCTGCGTGGCAATCAGGTATTCTACCACAGAGCCACGCCAGGTCTACAAACTGGTTTGGAAAAACAGCCTCTGCAGGCGTAATGTCGGTGCAACGTCAGTTGTGGATTTGGTGCTTGCTATCTAATATATTACAAGAAAGCAATAAACACTATACATGATACTCCTACGATGCGTATACTCCTACGATACAGACGGCATATCAGATTAACGTCTGTGGTTCCAATGTTAGCTCCGCTTTTATAGCAGTCTACTAAAGATTACATTTCTATCCCTATGATTGAGCGAGCTATATTCAAGCATTGCTCGACTCCGGAGGAATACATTAACGAAAGTTCCGTATGATATTCACATCATCGCACCGTAAAGTGTAATTAGTCCGCCAGAACGACGCAGTGTCCTCTTCATTTCTTACGAGGCTGGGCGATGACCCCATGCTGACCGAGGATGATGTCAGATTGATTGACAGCCGCTTTGTAGACTAGGCTACGTAGACCACATACGCCCAGGTAGTCTACGAATACGACAAGCGCCATCCACTGATGTTGGTCTACGTACCACTATCCAGGCCTGCCAGCCTCGACGGCCCATACCTCACCAACGCGAAGGTTGACTTCAGATTCCAACATGTCGCCGGCTATATCTATAGACAATTTGTCGACGAAATGACCGAGGCATCCACGATTTCCAATGGTTGTACTATACCTTATACTTCACTACACATTGACCCCTCGTCACCGCGATCACGACCTGATCCGACAACAAGTCATGACCAACTGCTGGTGCTCACTGATCACGGGGATGATGACCTTGTTTAAGAACTGCCAGGAACGTCTTCCACACATGCGCACGGGTTCGTGAAACGTGCGTGCGTTCTCTATCACAAGGTACAAGTATAAGCACTGCATACCAGCTTACAGCTTCTGGTGTTGGTATAATACCCACGTTGCCGTTGTCAGCGTTATCCAACTGTAAACAACTGTTTATATAACACATATGCGGCTCTTCAACATATATGTGTGCGTATAAAATTTATGCAAATCTTTAGCGTCATTTTGTAACGTTTCGCTCAGTAAACAAAAAACAAAATTACACCACAGTCACCTTCCCACCGCATGCTTCGCATCACGTCGACTCCCACGGTACGTGGGATCTGCCGAATTTTTTCTCGAAAATGTCTCCAACAACACTTTTAGATGCGAAGTATCTTAAGGCGGAGCTCAATCCGGTGGTGGTGGTGTGCGGCGTGACCACCCTTACTGCGCATGTGCATACCCTCTCCACACACCTCCTCTCCACTCACCCTCTCCCCTCCCCATCTCCACTTTCCCTCTCCCCTTCCCCTCTCCACTTTCCCTCTCTACTCCCCTCTCCCCTCCTCCTTTCCACTCTTCCTCTGAAACGCGGGCTAGACATGCCGAAATTCTCTCCTGCGCAACGCCGCGGTGAGCTCGAGCGCATGCGCGTCCCCTCCCCTTCTCTCTCCTCTCCTACGCTGCCCCCCTCTCGCCCGCCTGTCGACCGCGTTCCCCGCTCGCCCTGTGAGAATTAACGGCCAGGCTAGATGGAAGATACGACGCGCGTAGCGTCCCTCTTCGCGTTCCACGACGCGAGGTCAATAGCATGCCCAACGAACGCCAACGGAACGCTATCGTGCAAGTGCTCCGGCTTCGCATCGCCTCATGGTCCCCTTTAGCGGGAGATGGTGTAATTTTTTCTTAAAGATGCCTCGTTTTCCCCGCTATTTTCCAAAATGCCATAAACGATTATGTTTGACCTTCGACTGCGATCTTCAAGGTCTACAAGTTTTCTGCTTTGCAAGGCCACTGAATTTTGAAGGGACTGTAAATTTTGAAGCGCTGTAATTAGTGGCGAGCTTTCCTTTGGTTCTTTCATAAGTTGCTCTAGTGATTTTAAACTTGAGTCAAGATCATGAATGAGCTGTACACACTCGCTAAACTTGTTTTTCATTTCAGTAACCTCGGCGTGAATATCGGTCTGTCCCTTCAGTACATTCTGTAACAGATCAGCTGTAGAGGGACCCGGGTTTCTTTCAACATCACCACATATCAAGATTGCAAGAGCTACGTAGCAGTCATAAGCAATACTAAAACAAACGTCTGGGCACGGTAAAACCAATAAGAACACCTCATCTCCACTTCTAATTGTAGAGAATGAACAACTGACCTGCACAGCGAGAACAAATTTCTTGGTCAGCGGCATGGTCGCAGCCGTTTCGCCGTGCCCACTGGTGAAGAAGTTCTGTGGTAGTGCTTTTATACTGTCCGTGGCGCATGACGTTACAGACATGCGCAGATCCTGAAGAGGGGTGTCCAACATGCCTGGCGTGAATGTTGATCTTGATAGCGGCCGTGTGTATGAGCTTGCTTTGACCACGGTGGGCCCAAGGCACACGTTGCACGAAGTTCATACGCCGGCGATCGCTAGCAGTAAAACCTGCACAGCGAGAACAAATTTCTTGGTCAGCGGCATGGTCGCAGCCGTTTCGCCGTGCCCACTGGTGAAGTTCTGTGGTAGTGCTTTTATACTGTCCGTGGCGCATGACGTCACAGACATGCGCAGATCCTGAAGAGGGGTGTCCAACATGCCTGGCGTGAATGTTGATCTTGATAGCGGCCGTGTGTCTGAGCTTGCGCTGACCACGGTGGGCCCAAGGCACACGTTGCACGAAGTTGAAGTTGATACGCCGGCGATCGCTAGCAGAAAAACCTGCACAGCGAGAACAAGTTTCTTGGTCAGCGGCATGGTCGCAGCCGTTTCGCCGTGCCCCAAAGACATACGACCCGCATGTCTTTGTGGTCACTGAAACTTGGCTTCATGACAAAATACGCGATGGTGAAATTGCACCACCAGGGTACTGCTTGTATCGGCGTGACAGGGGCTCTCGAGGAGGAAACGTGGCTGTTCTTGCAAAACATTCTGTCGATATTACTGTCGGAGATCAAATTGCTGACCACGAAAATTTGCTGCTAAACGTGTGTTCTTGTGGAATTCAATTTTTCCTTTGTGCAGTATACCGCCCGCCCGACTCAAATGATGTGTACTTGTCGAAACTGCACGAACATTTGCTTAGCCTACGTCATAGAAATTTGATGTTGACGGGTGATTTTAACCTTCCTGAAATTAACTGGGATGAATTAAAATATGGATGTTCCACAACAATTGATGTTATATTTGATGTGATGTTTTCTTAAATTTAGAGCAGATGGTGCGCCATGCACACGTGGTAAATCCATCCTAGGTCTATTATTCATAACAGAAATACTTAACGGTGCTTCAGCACCAGTGGAGCCAGGAATTTCAGATCATGACCTAATCTATTTTTGTTGGCAGCTAACAAGTAATAGGCCGAAGCTAGCGAAAAATTCTTCATTCGTTCGGAACTTTCAAAACCCCGATGACGTTTCAGTGATTGATTACCTAGACATACATCTTGACTTTGCAGTTGACAACATCGAGACTTCATGGAGGAGCTTCCGAGATGCGATAAATTTTTGCGTTACAAAATTTAGGCTTACCAAAGTCCTTAAGAAGCGACGTGTAAACCCTTGGATAACTAGGGATATTATTCATACAAAAAGTAAAATTAAACGGCTCCGAGAGCAGAGAAAAGTAATATGGTCTATTTATTTCGGACTGAAACAAAACCTATTGATGAAATTAAGAGAGTCCCGAAGCGCTTACTTCAATAATTGTCTTTCTCAGTTTATCAAATGCGACAGCCAAAAGTTCTGGCGGTTTTTAAAGGAAGGCAGACAGGATATTTCTAAAATAAAAATTGGTTACATGCTACCTACTGATGCTCGACAGATATCAGAGCATTTTAAAAATTACTTCCACAGTGTTTTTTCGAGAGGCTATAGTTATGCACTTCAGAGCACTGATTCATGTTTAGCTGCCGATTTAGCAGTGTCGCATGAAGGCGTCGTGTCTATGCTTCTTAATGTTAATCCAAAAAAGCCGTCAGGGCCGGATGGTATCCCTAATGCTTTCTTACATCGGTACACAGAGCAGGTATCTCGTTTCCTGACAGATTTCTTCAATTTATCAATTTCCACAGGCGAAATTCCGGACGACTGGCGTTTAGCGCGCTTCACTCTCATTCACAAAAAAGGCGATCGTTTGTCTGTGAATAACTACCGGCCCATATCTATTACAAGCACATGTTGTAAGTTGTTGGAGCACGTCATTTCAAAGTACCTTATCGATTTCCTTGAAAAACGCAATGCATTATCACCATATCAACATGCTTTTAGAAAGAACTTGTCAACAGTTACACAGCTTGTAACAACAGTACACGATTTTTCGCATATCCTTGATATGACTGGACAGGTGGATGCCTTGTTTCTAGATTTTTTGAAGGCACTTGATAAAGTGCCTCATCGGAAGTTACTACGGAACCTGGATTAATTTGGGTGTTCCGTCAAATGTTGTTAAGTGGATTGGAGCCTACCTTCGAGACAGGTGGCAATCAGTACAAATTTCAGATCACTCCTCAGAACTATTGTATGTGACCTCTGGAGTGCCTCAGGGAAGTGTTTTGGGACCTTTGTTGTTTCTAATTTATATTAATGACTTGGCAGACTTGATTAATGATGACGTTTCCGTTCGACTGTTCGCGAATGTCTGCGTTGTTTTTAGAGAAATTCGTGCTCCAAACGATCATGTGCTACTACAAGAAAACCTACAGGCTATTGGGGATTGGTGCATTCGATGGGACATGGAGTTAAACACAGCAAAAAGTGTACTTCTGCGTACTGCAAGAAAGAAAATGCCAGCACGTTCACTTACTCTATTAACCAGCGTGATATACAGGAGGTAAACAAATGTAGGTATCTGGGGGTCACTATCAATAACAAACTCACCTGGTCAACACATATATCGGCTACTTGTACCTCTTCGCTGCAGAAGTTGTGGTTTCTCAAAAGGAAACTGACGTGTAAATTGTGATGTGCACAGTGTCATATGGTGCTAAATAAACAGCAGAAATCGGCATTATGTTTCCATATTTATTCCTTATGATTAAGAATAAATCAAAAAGTGGTGACGGCTGGGAGCATCAGACTTTTGGCTTGTTAGGTTGTCGCTCCTGTTCAGCGTGAGCACAATGAAAAACGGTATTAGATGCGAAGTATCTTAAGGCGGAGCTCAATCCGGTGGTGGTGGTGTGCGTTCTGACCACCCTTACTGCGCATGCGCATACCCTCTCCACACACCTCCTCTCCCCTCTCCACACCTCCTCTCCACTTTCCCTCTCCTCTCCACTTTCCACTTTCCCTCTCCACTTTCCCTCCCCATTCCCCTCTCCACTTTCCCTCTCCCCTTCTCCCCTCCCCCTTTCCACTCTTCCTCTGAAACGCGGGCTAGACATGCCGAAATTCTCCCCTGCTCAACGCCGCGATGAGCTCGAGCGCATGCGCGTCCCCTCCCCTTCTCTCTCCTCTCCTACGCTGCCCCCCTCTCGCCCGCCTGTAGGCCGCGTTCCCCGCTCGCCCTGTGAGAATTAACGGCCAGGCTAGATGGAAGATACGACGCGCGTAGCGTCCCTCTTCGCGTTCCACGACGCGAGGTCGGTAGCATGCCCAACGAACGCCAACGGAACGCGATCGTGCAAGTGCTCCGGCTTCGCATCGCCTCATGGTCCCCTTTAGCGGGAGATGGTGTAATTTTTCTGAAAAGCAGAACGTGATATTATGATGAGAAAATGAAATTGCAGTAAAGGTTTGCAAAAGCTACACAATAAGTGGTTCACACAGACATAATAAAGGCTAACAACAAAACAACAAATGCAAACAGGCATGGTAAGGAACCAAGTTTTTTGCCGTTATCGTGTAAAACACAAGTTGCAAATAGTAGCTTTTGTAACACGTCACTTGGCGACAAACTTGCAGCACAAGATGATGTGAGCCTCTTTTAAACAACAAAAGAAATTGGATTAATAATAATAATATCTGGGGTTTAACGTCCCAAAACCACGATATGATTATGAGAGACGCCGTAGTGGAGGGCTCCGGAAATTTCGACCACCTGGGGTTCTTTAACGTGCACCTAAATCTAAGTACACGGGCCTCAAACATTTTCGCCTCCATCGAAAATGCAGCCGCCGCGGCCGGGATTCGATCCCGCGACCTTCGGGTCAGCAGTCGAGCGCCATAACCACTAGACCACCGTGGCGGGGCAGAAATTGGATTAGGCTCCTTTGCGTAGGTGCCACTCACCTCTTTTCCTACCTCGTCTTGTCCAACCAAAGGAAATGTAGGACCGATTGCCTCGTTCGGTTGACAGGGCGAACGCCGCTGTTCATTTTCCCATCACGAGCGTGAGGCGCCAGACCAGAGCGGCACCTTTGTTTCTCCGAGTGTGGCTGTCAACTGGAGTGAAGAGGCGGGAGAAGTGATCCGGGATTCTGGGATTAACCAAAACACAAACATTGATAATTTGTATTTAAAACCACTCTTTGTTCAACACACCGCTATTGTACACACATCTGCCACGAGTGTTTCGTTCAAATTTTGCACCAAAAACAAATTTTCACGTAAAAGGCAGCGGGAACCTCGTCTCGCAATAGGCAATGGCTATAAACGAATGAAAGCAATTATTTTCTGAGAAATCGCTTCAAAATTTGGTTTCAAAATAAACACGGCTTTGCGCCTGCATATCCCGACACCAAAGCACATCCTCTGGCAGTCAGGGGCACGCCGTGAGCGGTTACTGACCGCATGTTTTACAAACGTAACCCATCCTTAAATACTCAGATAAACACATACGAGTACGAGGGCCCGAACGACACCCAGCGCGTGCGTACGCCGTCTACGTCGAGATCAGACATGTCATATGCTAGAATTACCGCACATAGCTCCCACAATCACGTACACTCACTCGATTCTGTTATAACGCCCAACGTCATCGCAGTGTGTGCAAACCACGCAAACAGAAACGAGGGAAAAGAGTGCACGGCGGCGGCCGCAACAACGCGCGCCGTCGAAAGTCTAGAGCTTTTTCACTTTACCGGCGAGGCGTGTCCAATTTGAATGACTACCGCGTACGTTCTGGAAGCACCGTACTATATCTCCACCTCAAACTACCGTCTTTAAGCCAACAAAAACCATTATATATTGTGCGTCTGAGCATTCTGTACACAGGCATTTTTTTTTCACGTTCCCACGCGCGGAAGCACGCTGCACACTCAAGGTCGATGTAAATGTTATTATGAAGTACAGTAAAGTGCATCTCAAAACGACATCTTGCACATTAAGTAGTGCAGACACAACGTGCGATCAGCAAGAAATGACCCTTGATAATTGTTTGCATCGCTCACTATAAGGGAGCTTGCACAGCAACGCGCATAACGGTGGCAACTCGTTAACTGACAGCTTTAGTTGGGCATCCGCAACAGCCCTGCGGACACAGGCTGCTGTTGGAATAACAGAGAGCTGAGCTAGTTGGTAAGTATTCATTCTAAAAAGACAGGGCGTGCAAACACAGACACAAGAAAGAAGTCAGGACACCACAAACGCCGACTAACAACTGAAGAGACGCACAACGGCTGAAAAGAAAGAAGGCACGAAAATTTATCTGCGCATGCCCATGCAACAGGCGAACCTATCAATCCGGCACGCGTGGCGGTCTACGTGCAGACACACCTGCTGTTGGAAATGGCTGGCAGATAACTTCCGCAGAGCTGCTGCAGACGCCCAGCTAAAGCTGTATTATTAGTACCTACTAAAGCAGTACACTCACCGTTAACTGGCGCCCGTTGTCCGTGTCCGCAGCTCCATGAATATTCCGCCCTCCAAGCGTCACTTCGTACACGGAGCCGACGTCAACACCACCGAAGACGCGCATGAACAGACACGCAACCCGCGCAACCAACGCAACCACGCAACGCATTGCAATAGACGAAGAGACTGAGAGAGGAGGCAGAAGCGGCGCGCCACCCCGGCTCCGTCGGCGAGCCAACTCACCACAACGGCGCCAAAGGGCAAGCGCGCGATATGTATCATCACGGAAGCCAATCGAAACGCGCTTCAGGAGCGTCCCGTGACTCCAGCCGAAATGCCAACTCTCTTTCTCTGCCTGTACGTTCCAAAAGAGGTCAAATGGACACCCGAAGAGAGTCACGTGGCCGTGACCCTCTTTTGACTCTTTTTTTTTTGGAGTGTGGGGTTTTGCATCCCAAAACGACGATATGATTATAAGGGATGCCGTAGTGGAGTGCTCCGGAAATTTCAACCACCTGGGCTTCTTTAACGTGCACCGACATCGCACAGTACACGTTCCTCTAGCATTTCGCTTCCATCGAAATGCGACCGTTGCGGCCGGGAATGAACCCGCGAACTTCGGGTCCGCAGCCGAGCACCGTAACCGCTACGACACAGTGGCCAACCAATTTCACGTTTCGTATACTTGTCCCCAACGTAATTATGTGCACTGCCCCTTTATTTGCCCGAGGTGCAAAATCGTAGCGAAGAAAACCAAAGTACGACACTCACGAATTCAAGCGCGAGATCAATTTGTTTTAGTATAACGATTGGTGTAATAATAATTCATAATAACTTGCAGCGCACTCTGACAAACGGACGATGAGACACGAAGACAAGCGCTGACTTACAAGTGAATTTTATTTCGATGGAACACACATGTATATTTACAAACACAATTGCACAAGCACGAGTACATGCTGTCGAAAACTTCTTTTGACAAAGATAACACGCAATCATTTATGTCACTCAATGTTAGGAAATGCGTGCATGACAGTTCGCTTCCTGCAAGGATGATAACTCCTTGGGGGATATAGCACTATTCAATGTTTACTAATCGCCTTTATTTTTCTTCAATAACCGCAGCTTCAACAATCAGCCTTCTTTTTCTCACATGACGTTCAAGCGATAACAGTAGTGTCACCAAAGATAGCAGTGCAGCCGTACTCAAAACAATGCTGCGCCAGAAAGCCATCTCTACCTTTTTCCGAGTTTTGACGGAGCTCTAGCAGACGCACGTTGAGACATCTTCCTGTTTGTCCCACGTATGCCGCACCGCATGAAATAGGTACGTCATAGACCACGTGTTTAGTGCACTCAGCGATCGGGTTCCTGCGCTTAATGTTGCAGCCTTCTTTGTTATTCACCAGGACAGGTTTGCTTCCATAACTTCAACAGCTTATTTGGAAGCGGAAAACAGAACCGTCACCTCTGATTTCTCGCCGATTTTCTCTAAACGGTGCGAGATCTGATACACATATGAGATTACCACGACTTTTCGTCTTCGTGGTTCCTGTGCATCTCCAGTGTTTCCATGCGCAGCCTGACGAACGTTTACCTTCTTCAACAAGGTTTCCGCTACAATAAGCAATCGCTCGAGATAACCACGGCATGGCACGACGAATCTGTCTATAAAGATATTGTTGGCTGTGACCTACGCGTTAGAATTTAAATTACGCCGGTATCGCTCGAACTGAAGCAGGTGGAATGTAAAGTATGTGCGTTACTTAGCCTTAAATTGTCCTGTTTCAATCCGTGAGTATACTGTACGTGGGGGAACCGACGGGTGGAGACACAATTTCTGAACAGGAATAAGGGCCTCAGGCAGTCTAGTCGATGTTTTCATAGGTGGATCTCAGACACGTGCATGACCACGTTCAGACACGTGCATGACCAGCCCTTGCAAGCCTAAAACGTTTACTGTGATAAGGCGCCTTTCACGAATATTGGTCCAACCATCGAAACGTCCGCCAACCGGTATGAGACCTTTATTCCTGTTCAGACAGCCTCTATAGCGCAATGATTCGGTGCTTTCGGCTTCAGTTTCCATCTTTGTTGCAAATTCAGTCATGCAATACTACCCGTGTGCACACACGAAATACGTGTAAATTTAAGGGCGCGTTTTCTTTGTTAGACACAACATTAATGAGAACTAACAGACAATGATGCCAAGGAAAGTATGGGGGATGTTATTGCAATTAAGGTATGGGGAATGTTATTACAAGTAATTGTAATGTAAATGTGAAGAAAGAAAAGCAGACGTAGAGATCCCCGCCGGCGGCAAGTTATAACAATTTTTCGCTATTACAATGGGATGCCGTCATGTTTATGAGAAGCAATTCATCTTAGATGAAATTTAATATAACAAAATTTAATTGTAACAGCTCTTCTCCATCGTAAAGTATT